>NC_136661.1:23804004-24066216 GCF_903797595.1 Erithacus rubecula | reverse complement strand
TTTCTTCACATTTCTTCAAATGAAAACACAGCCAATAATCAAGACTCAGCTGCTAAAAGTGAGAGTGATAGCCAAAAGAGCACTTCTCCTGGATTATTTTCTGGCTTACTTAGATTTGCCTCAAGTGAAAACTTGTCTGAATGTAAGCAAGAGAAGGCAAAACAGAGTTCTCTGGGCTTCATGAAGCTTTTTGATAGAGGTGAGGATTCTAGCTTGGAGACAAAACCCAGTAATTCAGAAATGGCTTCTGACAGTCAAAGCAACACTGGAGAAAAGCAGGAGGCTTCCAGCTTCTTCAAAAATCTGCTGCCAAAACCTAAGGAGAAGCAGGATAATGTAAAAACAGTGGAATCTTCCACTACTGACCACCCATCCAGTGTAAGAGTAAATGAAATAACTGAGCCTCATGCTCCCCATGGTGAGCATCCTGTGCTCCCTGAGGCCCTAAATCTACAAGCCAAAGTACAGGACTTATCTGGAAAGCTTATAAATACTAGGCATATTCCTCAGCAGAATGCAGAGTCTAAAGTTCTTCCAACTCCTTTAAACAAAGGATCAAATGAATCTCTCAATTTGACTAATAAAAGCTACAACCGTACGGAGCAGTACTCAGCTTATCAGGAAACAAGGAGCCATTCTAGCTTTGAGTGGGAATATGAAATGGGGGGTCTGGCTGACACCCATGGAATAGCAGTACCAGTTTACTATGTGATAAACCAGGACCCTGTTCTACCCCCTCAGTTTTTGGACTGGCCTGAAAGTGATGTGGTAATGAATCTTTGTAAAAAGGATGGGAATGCAAATGTGATGGATTGGCAGACTAATGCCAATTTTGATGGAAAGAGTCTAGATTTAAGTGCGATGTCATATGAATCATTTGACCAGTTAATGTTTCAAGACATTTGTTTGGAGGAAAACGATGCATGGACTGGTAATTCTCTCAATGAAAGTGGCAGTAACTTTCCACCCTTTGAAAGAGACAGCAGTTACTCATTTGAAGAGTTGCCCATGGACTTGAGCTACTCCTCTGGCTGTGATGGAGCAATGTGGACACTAATTGACCAAGAGACTTTGAGTATGGATGAAGGCTTAATGTACTCATCCTATAGCCGGGAGTATCAGGAGTGGATAATGATGCTTGAGCAGGGTGTGTGGTGGCCATCAGAAGATGGTGATTGTGGATACTATATGTACAGTGACAACCAGTATGTGTACTCCCTGCTCACTGATCCCACTGGACAGTATGTCTATGTGTGTGCTCCTGAAACTTACTCCTACATGGACTGCTGGGATTATAATTTCCAGATGGATTCCATTCCGAGTGCTGTGCTGGAAGACAGCACAATTGCTGTTTGTGGTTTCAAAGTCCCTCTTGGCAGTGAAGATGAGCTGTTTTGGTTTGCAGAAGAAGAGAGTCTAGATGATTATACAACAAATAAACCCCTGGATTTGTCAGTAGCTTTGCAGAGGAGCGACCAGCTAATGAACATGAATTTGGAAACTTTTTCACAAATGTTTGAGGAGTCTATTTGTTATCAGAGAGAGCAGCCATTAGACTTTTCAGGTTATAAACTTCAAAAACTCAAAGTAGATTTCAGACCTGAGAAGGAAACTCTAAATCATTCAGAGGAGCCTCCATTAACCCTTGATCTCAGAACACATTCCAGGGCAGCTTTCAATAAATCTCTGAGTAAGGAAGTCCACACTAAGGAAGTTGATAAGGCTGTCCCAGTGACAACTTCAGGGAGTGGGTCATCAGGATTCTTTGGATTCCAGCTGTTTCAGTCTACTCCTAAAGCTGAAGAAACAGTAGCATCCACTGAAAGAGTAACAGAAGCAAAAAAGATGGAGGAAGATAAGAAGACACCAGTGAACAAAGTTAGCTCCTTATTTTCTGCTTTGGGTGGACTAATTGGAAAGTCTACAAGTCCTGGCTCTGAGACATCAGAAGATTCTACCTCAAAGAAAGTGGACACACAGTCATTATCATCTGAAAATAAGACTGATTTTTTATCATTTGCACCAAATAAAAAATTGGATGAAGAACAAGCAGGACAGAAGTTTCCTGTTACATCAGAACCAAGAAGAAATACTTCGTCAGAACTTAATTTGGAGGCTGCTAGAAATGAAAAGCCAGAATTACACCAGACTGAAAACATCCGTGTTAAAAAAACGGGATTAACAAGGTCTCCTTCTATACAAAGTGCCAAGGATGGCAGGCCTACAGGAGAAGAGAGAGCTGTTAAAGCAACACCAGCTTCCAGGCGTCTAGAAAGGCATGCAGCCATTAATGAACCGAGTCAGCCACAGCCAGCTCAGAGCCAACCAGCCACTGAGCCCGAGGAGACATTATTTAAAAGTGCTCTGAAATTGTTCAGTCTTGGAGAAGATTCTCCTGCAACTTCAACTGCCAACAAACCCCAATCTTCTGGATTTTTTGATTTCTTTAAAACACAAGTAAGCAAAGTGCCACAGCCATCACCAGAACTGGAGAAGAAGCAAAGTAATAAACCAGAAGAGGTGAAACAGCCAGAACAGAAGGAAACCTCCAGCATTTCATCTTTATTTGGATCCCTCGGAGATCTCTTCAAAGTGGAGCCTGTGTCTTCTCAACCAACCTCAAATACTACAACTCTGCCAAAACCTGACAGCAGAACTGTGTCTGAGCCAAGGCAGAAACCTGAGAAGTCTGGGAGTCTTCAGAGTGCCAGTATGCCATGTCTATCCTCCACCACCAAAGAAGAGGTGAAAACAGAAGGCTTGGACAAGCAGGTCTCTCCTAGCCCCAGGGTGCAAGAGGAACAACAGAGCAAAAAAGCTGTGGAGGAGTCTCCTGAGAGTAAAAAAGTGCCTCCTGGAAGTGTTTCACAGAAGCCAGTGAGTGTAGCTCCCAGAGGAAGCCAGGTGGGCCAGCCAGTCGGGCAGCAAAGCAGCACACCCACGGCCACACCAAAGCAACAGGGAGGTCATGTAGGAGACACAGCTAACCGGGCAAAACCAAAGCCAGACCACACACCCAAAGAGTCCAGTTTCAGTTTGCCATTCAGCTTCTCTGATATCACTGCTCCGAAATCCCAGCAAGCCAGTAAGAGCATATTCTCCTTCTTCACTGGATCAGATGAGCCAAAGCCTTCAGCACCTACTGCTGCTCCAGCTAGTGAGAAGCAACAAGAAACAGAGGGGCTGTTTCATCTGCCCTCCTTCTTCTCCAGTGGTCCAGCTCCTGACAAGAGTGCACCTCAAAGAAGTACTAGTTTTAGCTTCTTCAATTTGACATCCTTTTTGGATGAAAAGCCACAAACTACTCCAGGACAGGAAAAAGCAGCTAAACCAGTGAACTCTAAGCCACCAACTGCTCCTGGACAGGAAAGTAATACAAAACCAGCTAAAACAGTGAACACGAAACCACGTATGAAGCAAAGTGTTTCCACTGACTCTGGTGTCAAAACCAGCAGTTCTACCAGGCAACAAGATGCAGACAGTAAAAAAGAAGTTGATGATATTATTGCAGCAGTGACTGGCAAACAGATGTCTAATGACCTCATGATCCCAGAAAATAAATCAGAAAAGCTGGCAGTGGAAAATGTACAGAGTATTGCTGCAGTAGCTGAAGACAGTGTTTTAGAAAAGCTTTCACAGACCAGTGGAGAGAGTGGCTTAGAAAAGATTCCACAGGCCAGTGAAGAGAGTGGATTAGAAAAGATTCCACAGGCCAGTGAAGAGAGTGGATTAGAAAAGATTCCACAGGCCAGTGAAGAGAGTGGATTAGAAAAGATTCCACAGGCCAGTGAAGAGAGTGGATTAGAAAAGATTCCACAGGCCAGTGAAGAGAGTGGATTAGAAAAGATTCCACAGGCCATTGAAGAGAGTGACTTAGAAAAGATTCCACAGACCAAGGACACTGCAGTAATGAATTTGCCTACTTCTGGTCCTTGCCTTCAGACTCCCACTGTGCAGGAGGGTTCTCAGGATCAACAGGGTATTTCCTCAAGGGCAGATGACAGTACTTTGGGTAGTATGGAGAAAATGGACAGTATTGCACTTCCTACTGATGAAGAGCCTTATTTTTCCAAAGAGCAAACTTCTGCAAAGGTTGATCATAGCATGGCCTCAGGTGATAAGATGGATTTCCAGGATCTCAATGATTTAAATAGTATGAGTGACATGAAAAATGAGGTGGTCTCTGAAGAAGTATGTGTACAGAATGAGTTGCCAGAACAAAAAGTACCTGCACAAACTGACAGATTACAAAGGGCACAACAGCCACATGTTCCTCCGAAAATGCCAGAGGCACCTAATTTGCAAAGCAAACCAAAGGAACCTGAGAGTGATAAATCAGTTCTGGATTCTTCAGTTGAAATGTTTTCAAGTTTCATGACAAAAATGAAACCACCTAAAACATTTTCTGATTTCTTTTCTCAACCTCAAGCTGCTGCACCTCCACCTGCACAGAAGAGGAGCTCCTCTTTCTTTGGTTTCTCATCCCTCCCAAGTGGCCCAGCACCAGCTTTTACAAATGATATATTTGGCATCTTCAAAGGTCCGAAAGAATCTCCAAAAGAGATGCCTCCAAAATCTATCCCTAAACCTCAAAGCACTGGTGTGAAAGATGTCTCTGGATCTGTTCCAGCAAAAGACTCTAGGGAGCCAGAAAATACAGCTACAGCCAGAGAGTCTAAAAGAGATGTCTCTACCTCTGTGAAGAAGGATGCAGTACCTGCTTCAGCAGAAGAGAACTCCTCAAAAGAGTCTGCTATGAAAACAGAAACTGAGGAGAATAAGAGCTTGGAAACCTCTAAGGAAGAGCCTTTGAGGGCCACTCCAGAAGCAGGAGTATCTAGTGAGAATGAAGTCCTTGAGGTGCTGCAGCAGGATAATGAAGCACAGCCCTCTGAGGTGGTAGATACACAACCATGCCAGTCTGATCTCAGTGGTGCAGTGGATACAGTGCAGGCTGAGGCTGTGAACCAGGCTGATGCAGATACTGTCCAACCAGATATGAGGCCTTCAGGTGTAGCAGAGGAAGAAGCTGCTCCTGCAGACAAGCCAGCCACTGACATCCTTCTCACTGGCTCTACTGATGAGCTTGCACTGGAAATGGAAGCCCAGACTGACAGGACAGACACAAACCTTTCCCAGTTAGATGAAAGTGCTGCACTTCAATCTGAGCCTGCTGTTACAGGGGATCAGGCCAGTGCTGATATTGATCAGCAGGACTTGATCAGTAGTGATGATAGCAAACCCACAGCTCCAGCTGATGAGCCCAGTGTTCATCTGCCTGAGCTGAATGAGGAGAAGACAAGTGAGATAGAAGAGCGAAGTGCTGAACAGGAAAAACATTTAACAATTGATGAGGTGCCTGCAGAAGGGATTGCTTCCAAATCTGACTTGAAGAAACAGGGTAAAGCTAATAATGCTGCTCCAGATACTAGCAGTAGTAAACCTGTCTTTGAAATACCAAACATACCCAGTTTGCCAAAATTTGGCTTCATGTCATCTTCTGATAGTGGAAAACCTTTTGGGTCATTTTTCTCCCAGCAGCCACCTTCTGCTAATAGAGCAGGAGCAGATGAGGGCCTAGTGTCCAGTTTTAAGAAACTCTCTATGTCTCTGTTTGAAGGAGGTAGTGAAGAAAAGGTGAGTAAGCCAGACAGTGCCCAAGGAGCAGTATTTGGGAAAAAGCTAGATTTCTCCTTTCCTTGGCAAAAAGACATCAAAGAGACCTCTGCCAAAAAGGAACCACATGTACCACCACAGGCTTTGTCAAAACCAGATGACAAGGTGTTAGGAACAGTCAGTTCAGAAGAAGACTCAAAATCTGCAGTCTCTGATCAAGTGACTGACGCAAATACAGAAATGAAGTTGTCTTCAAAGGAGCCTGATGCTGTAGACAATGAACATTCTGAAGAACCATCTGGTGCAAGCACTGTTGATGATATGTCCAACAAAGAGCTGAGAGAGCAGCTTGTCAAAGAGTCAGAAGATCAGCAGAATGTGATTTCAGGTGAAATGCAGAAAGAAGATCAGGCAGAGGAGCGTGTGCCAGACAAGCCTGAGGAGAGAGAATCTGGGCTTGATTCTGCTCCTGATGGAGCAGTACTGCATCCTGACATGCTGGCTGCAGATCTGCATAGCGTGGAACAACTGAATGAGAAAAGGCTAGTTACAAATGAGGCATAATAAATGGGATTTGACCATTTATAATGCAATGCTGCAGCAGTAGAGAGTGGCCTTGGTGTCTGATGTTCGTAGCTCAGTCCCAGTCCCTTGCCTGTTGTCAGTGTTTGTGATATCTCTGGTGGCTGTCACAGACAATATGGCAGGCTGCAGTCACTAGTTACCTACAGGCCTTTAGACCATTTCTCACCTATTTCCACTCCTTTTCTGTAAGTGTAATTGAATTTCCCACGTTATTATAATGTGTCCCACCAAATGAGATGTTTTTAGTGCTAATTTCATTAGCTTTTCAGAAGTTATAGTCTTTGTGTGTTAATTCTGCTGCATACAATTCACTATGCTTTCTTGTTTAGCCATAATAATATTGTATTTGCTAAGAAAAAGTGCAGATAGAATGCATTGGTAGGGAGCAACATTTTGTTCTCAAAATGCAAGGTAAAGGTTTTAAATTTTAGAGAGAAATTTAACTTATTATATACATTATAGTTCTATACATTATAGAACTACTTAGGTTCACTTCACATTATTGAATATATTAAAACACTTTCAGAAATATCAGTGAAGGTATTCTAATGCTTGGTCTTCCTAAATCGGTGCAACATTTATGTCATGCAGTTATGAAAGTCCCTAGAGGAAGGTGTCAGTATTTAATGAGTGTATTCAGTCCTGTGCATGTGCTAAGTTACAATTAAAACACAGACCTGCTAATATTTAAGTATATATACAGTTCTGTTTAATATAAGGGAAACTTGTTCCTCTGATCATACAGTTGCAACTCTGTAGGCACAGAACTTCCTGGCTCCAAATTCTTCAAAGACTGCAAGGGAAAAATATGAGTGTCGCTTAATTCTTTGCCATAGTTTTCCTGACTGCATGAAAAGTTTCCTTCTGCTGTATTTTGTTTGAATATTCTAGGAATTCAGTCCTGAAAGTGGTGTATTGAATCACAGAGGTCACACTGCTGTGATGCTGGGGTTTTTATATAAAATAAATTATTGAGAAAGCTCTTCTGGAGTGAGACATGTGGCTTTGATTTGAAAAATTGCTCCACTTTTGTAAAAGGTTGTAAATTGAAGGTCTTGACAGTCTTAATCTTGACTGCAACATATTTAATCACAAACTTTTAATATATAAAAGTAAAGTTCACTTTGTTTTTAACAATAATCACGTTAAATAGACATGATAAAGACCCCAACTGCAGCCAAACTGCAGAAACACTTTCACTCTGAATTGCTGTGTTTCTATTCTTATTCCTGTCTGGTTGTTAGAATATCTTCACTGCAGTTTCTAGCTTTTGTAAGGTGAAGCAGTAGGTGGTGCAAGAAAGACCAATTTACAGAGCTTATATGAGTGTATGTATATACATTTATATATGCAAAAGAAGTACATATGGTTTATATGCTAGTAGACTGTGTATGAAGTATTTCTACTTCCTACCAAACATTTGAGGTTCATAAATCTGTATTTGCATAATAATCATAAGAATATAATAGTTAAGTATGACTTCACAGCATGACTTCATGCCTTTTCAGTAATATTTAGTATCCTGCTCATTTTTTTACATGTGAGGATTGTTTTGTGTTTTTCCAAGCCACTTTTTTTTTTCTGATGGACTTTCTTATTCTCTCATAGTCCTGCTGGCAGTAGTAGATACGGCTCCTCTTGCAATGTCAGCCAGGAAAGCTCTCACCTCAGTGAGCTGGAACATTCCCATGAAAGTGCCCATGCCTCTGAACAGGAAGATGATCACCAGGAAAGGCAGTCAAATCACTCTTACCACAGTTCAAGCAGCTACCAGAAGGACAGTCAGGCATGGCTCAAGGAGCAAGAGGAGCCTCATGGCAAAGGGGAGGAGGAGAAAGTCTGCAAAACTGAGGAAAAACCTGCAGACCATTCTGCAGCTAAGTTACCTCTGGAACTTGAGAAACCCAAGGATGTTGATGCAGGAATCCAAATGAGGTAAGTGAAACCATTACCCATTTATGTTCAGCTAGTTCAAAGAGGATTCTTCTGTTTGCTGTTTTCCAGGGCAAATTACGTACATTATTCTTTCAGCCTTTTTTGACAACTGAGTTGATGTTCCTGATCCATGAAACATCTGTTGTAGAGGATTAGTTGCTTATGGGACATTGGCTACACTGAAGCTATGTTTGCCATGTGTGCAAAGAGGAACACTTGCTAAAACACTGGAGTTTTTTTGTGTGTAGAGGGGAATACCACCTTGGAGCTCATTTGCTGGATTTTCTGTTTCTGGTTTGATGAGCATACTCCAGCCCCAAAATAGCTGCTTCCATTGCTCATGTGGGATCAAGTTTATGCTTGAGCAATCAAGGATTACGTGTTTTCATGGTTAGAGCTTCACTAGTTCCATTCTTGTGTAGCAGACTACCACCATTAGAGTTAGTGTTTATGTAGTTGTAGGTTGTAGAGAATTACAGCATGAATAGACATGTTGCTCTGACTCACTGTGGCAGCTTTTCTTGTCCGTGTACTTTGGCTTTCCAAGCTGTCAACAGTATTGAAAACAGGCTTCAAAAGTATTTCATCTAAATTTGGGGGAGTGCAGTACTGGGTTTTGCACAGGTTTTGCAGAAATTTCAAATTTCACTACTTAAATTTGGGAGTGACATTTTTCCTTGAGGTAATCAAGTCATTGCAGCCCCTGGATGTGGTTTTACTTCCATAAGTAAGAGGGAATTTTTTTAATCTGGTTCAGTTAGATCCATGGGGAGATGTCTGCCTGTCTGTACTCTTGGAGGGTACAGCTGGTGTCACTGTTCCTGGATGATAGAATTAACCACAGGAGTTCATGTGTAGGCAAGCCTTACACTAAAGATGAAAAGAGGAAAACAAGACGAGAAAAGTGTTAAACTGTTTTTAAACTCTGATTCACTTTCCTCTTTTCCTTACAGAGCAGCAGGAGTCTTGTCCCAGAATGGCTGGCCTATATTTGTTCACAGGAAAGGTTATTCACATAGTCTATTTCAGGCTAATTTAGGCATCTAGCTTGGATGCTCCTGCCTCACTGGCTCCCTTTCTCTCCACCCTCAGGCAGTGCTGTCCTGTCTCCATGGAGCAGGCATGGAACTGAGCTCTGAGTGTTGATCCCTAGAGCTGCATCTGAGCTAGACCTGTAGCATGGATGTTGGTCTTACCTAAGGGGTTGTTTTATACAGTCAGCTGTGTGGGGTGGGTGCTTTGCAGGCAGGAAAAGGTGCTTGTTTTTGTGATTTACACCTCAGCAACATAAAAAAGCAGGAATACAACCAAAAACCCAAGGTAGCAAAAGGTCAGGGATTGCAAGATGTGCTGTGGGACACTGAGGTGGAGCATTCCTGAGAGATCTGCATGTCCTCTTGAAAAGCTGTAGGAAAGAGTGGAGTGACAGAGATTCAATGCACAGCAGAAACTCAGGACTAAGTCCTGTTGTCAGTATTTCCAGTAAAGAGGAGGCTGTAAATTTGTAGCAGGGGGAGTAGGAAGGGGCAGTAGCTAGAATGGAACTGCAACAAGCATGGAGTCTTCCATCCACCTATTTGTGTCCATAATTAGGATACCACTCTGTTGCACTGGCTTAGTCTGGGGTCATAGGCTGCTTTCCTCTTTGGCAGAAACATCATCTTCCTCCTGGGTCTGGATTGTGTACAGCTCCTCAGTTTCCAAGGTGGCTCCTGAGTTTAAGGAAACCTCTGCTTTTGCCTCTCACTTCCCAGAGGACATGAGCAGCTGTGCTGACTGGAGCCTGTTGGTTCTGACAGAGCTGAAGCTGTAATTGAACTATGTGGTTGTATCTTTAGTGCTACAGATAAATGTCTTTCACATAGTGATTTCCTGTTTCTTGCTTTCAAGCTACCAGGGTGACATTGAACCACCACCATTTCCTCCAGCAAGAGCCCATTGGATTAGAGCCATTAGCAAAGTTCGACTGCAGCTTCAACAGGTAGGATGGAGTGTTGCTTTGCTCCTTTTCTGGGCTGCTGTGGCTCAAGGTTTCACTTCTTCACTGCAAGACACCTCTTGATGTTTTGCAGACAGAAATTTTATCCAATGTGTTGTGCAGGACTGCAACATGTTGTGGTGGTTTTAGAGGTCTCTGATTCTACCAAGCATTTTTAACATCATTATGTGGAACTAGAGATGAATATCAGAAGCTGAGAAATTAACTTTGAATTTGTTAATAATAATGGTGTCTAGGACTTAAATGGTTTATTCTAAATTGTTTGAAATGGAGACTTGTTCTCAAGGCAACTTGAGGATAGCTTGTTAGTTTAGTAGGAGTTATCTGTATTATTTGTCATGCGAAAATGTTCCTTGGGAAACTTTGCATCAAATATTTTTATATATACTTATTGAAAGTGGGTGTATAGTAAGCCTTGGTATTTCCATCTCGTGAAAGTAATATTTAAAAATAAATTGTCTTGATTTGGGAAGTCAAAAGGAAAAGGTTGTGACATTTTCTATAACAGTATAAACACTCTTGTTTTAGAAAATAGTGTTTCAGAACCAAAAAGGTTGGATTTTAAAGAAAATTCTTTTGGTTTTATCCATCTGTATGCCCACAGAAAGATAACATATGGTGTTCATGTTCCCTAGAATTTGCCTGCTACCCCAAGTGCAGAGTTAATATGTTTTACTTAGAAGTACTGCTTTCTTCTAGAGATGACTTATTTTGTTTTTTCAAGAGATTTTACAGTATCTGTCACAGTCAGGATTTTCTCTTGTGGACTTTTCCCAATTTTTTGAGAACTGGTCGTTGTTGTTGTTGCTTTGCATCTGGGGAGGCAAAATGATTTTTCTCCTGGATTGTAAATGGTTTTTCATGTAACAATGGCTTCACTTCTGAGCAGAGAGGATTTGGATCAAAACTCTCAGTATGACATGGAAAGTGAAGAACATCACTAGTATTTAAAAAGAAATAAACTTCTGCTGTGATTTTGCAGCATATGCAAAAAAACCAGTGTAATTCTGTGCTGTATGAAAAACAAGTGCACAAACAGGACAGGAGATGCAACAGCACCTATCCATGGATCTCTCTTTTTCTGAGAGGGTAGAAGGTCCATGAGGTGGTTCAGCATCATTTTGTGATTCTGCTGAATTGGAAGGATGACATGCTTTGATATAATTGTTACTGAAATGGTAGTTTAGTTTTGATAGTGAATAGTCATCATTTGCTTTGCCTTGACCACTACTGACAGCTGTTGATAAAAACTTCCTTTGAACCAAAAAATGTGGGAATTGGAGCTTTCCAAGAGCCTTCTTTGGGGCTTAGTTGCCTTTTCTGTCCAAAGACTTTTCCTTACCTCTGTTCCAGGTCTGTCTTGTTCCATATAAATCCATGTCTCATGATTAAGACAAGGAATATTGGAGCAGTACAGGGCTACTGCAAAAACAGGACAATTCCCCACTTGCTTTTCTTGCATTAACTAGATGACCCTCTTTCTTTTAGTCTTTTCTTGCCAGGATTTTTAGGCACTCTTCCATCAGCCAGCATTTTTTTTTTTAACTTCTCTTTCCTACTCACTTGTTTGTTTTCCCTGAAGTGCAATGTCCAAAGCTGAATGTAGAAATCCAGCTGAGAGCCTGCTTATGTGCACTATAGAGCAACCCAGACTTTGTTCTCCTGCCAGTGGTCCTGAAATCCCAAGATATACTGGCTGTCCTGCTGTGATGGTGCTTTTTTTATCACAGGCTATCACTGATGCACAGTGCCTTTTACACTTTCCATAGCTGAGGTTCCTTCTGAAAAAGGATTTTGTCTGTCATTGCATAGCCTACCTTTGTGTTGGATTTCAGCTGAATATGGCTTTGCACTTGTTTTTACAGAATTTGTTTTTTTTTAATTTTGTAAGCACTTTTTTGTCTGTCTCTTCCTTACCTTTCACGTGAACAAATCATTCAAGTTGTCTGTGACAAAAGTCTGTGGCACCAAAGATGATGGCCTGTGTGCTACCAGAGTTGCCTGAGGGATCTTTCTTGATTACTTGAATTTGGCTACCATGATTATAATTTTTTTCCCAGCATGTTTGCATCTATTTTAACAGCTTCATCCAGATCACAGGGTATAAAACTTCTATTATTCTCTTTCTACCCCTTGGAATAATTTAGCTTGTCACAGAAGGAAGTTAAATGCATTTGACACAGTTCTACTCTTGATCATACCATGCTCATAGTTATTTCTCTCCTTTTCATGTTCTAGAAGATTTGCAAGTAATTTGATTATTTGTTCCAGTCTTCAGTCCTCAGGGAACTAGAGTGTGTGTGTGTGTGTGTGAAGTTAGTGCTTTTATAATTAACCAAGGCTTTCTCTTACTATTTTTAAAGCATAAATACTTGCTTTGCATTTTTCAAATCTTCATTCTGCCTGTTTCTCAAGTTCTTAGTGCTTAGTGGTTATCAGTGTTGCAACCTAGAATCTGAGGATAAACATTTATCAGAGCCATCTATCTGACTTACCAGATAAGGTTGTTATTTTTTTCATTTTTTTTTCTTTACTGCAGCCTCTTTTTTATAACTTTCTAAGCCTTTTTCCTTTAACCCCCCACTACTGCCTGACTGTGCTTGTCCCTTTCACTGAAGACTTGAAGCAATTAAGGCATCTAATTTCCTTCTTACTGCCACCTGATGGTACCTCTGTTTTCCTATGAATGGTATCCATCCTTCATTTCTCATATTGTGTGTTCATTGCTAGATATTTAATTTTGTGCTTCAGCCTTTTGATTCCTTTCCTGTGCAATCATTTTTGTCCGTAAAAACTTCCTTAGGAAGAGAGTTCAAGCCCTCCTAGGGGGCAGGAGGTTTCTTGACTGAGGCAGGTTCTGATGGTAATGCTGTTTCATTAGCTGTTAACAGCTTCCTGAACTGCTTGGCCCTTTATGCCTCTTGAGCTCTATACACTGACTTTCTGTGTTTTTATTAGTTTGTGTTCTTGAATCATGCAGTGTTTTCCAGCTTGTCTAATTCCTTTCCTTCTAAGGTATCAGGGCGACTCTCACAGTTTCCTCAGATACTTTTGCATCTCAAATATGCTTGATATGCATCTCACTTATGCTCAAATCTAGAAGAGCTAGTTGCTTTCTGTGCAAGTTGAGTCATCAGCTTATTCACAGATTTTGTTTGAAGGTCAGTGATACAGACAGACTTTCAGATGAGGATCAGAATTTTAAAGGTCCCTGTGGTGGTAGTCTAAGCAGGTAATACCCTTGGTAGCTAGAAAATATCATGTCTCAGTTCTCTGGTCACTGTATTAACACCTTTCCATCTTCTGTCATTACCTAGGAGCTTTCAAGAGGACTCTCCTTGTTTGTTCCAGTACTTCAGAGCAGGTGGTTTTGTCCTTAGTATTCATAAGAGATGTCTCCAGCACATTTCTGTGTTCCTTTTTCTCTGTGTGCTGCAACAATTAATGAATACACATAGAGCTCCACCTCAGAGATCTGAGGGGCTGGACTCCTATCACATAGCTACTGAAATGATTCTTGCAGCCCTTAATTATTAGTGAGCTGACTGAAATTTGAAAGAATAAAGAAAAAGTCCAAAAAAGAAAATGACACCCAAGAAGTTTCCATATGTGATGTGATTATAAATCCCCTGAGCAATTCAGCCTCCTACCTGGGAAAAGATTAATATTCATGTGAATAATGTACATGCATCCTACATTCTGACCATGAGTCAGAGAAATGTATTTTAATTAAGACTTGACAGTTACAAAATGGCACAAGAATTTTTAATTGTGCATGTTAAAAAAACTTTGTTGTAGAATGCACGTACGTTTTGTTCTTCGCTTGTGCTGTTTCTCTTGTTCTCTTTCTCTGTGAAGAGGAAACTTAATTATGCCAGAATCAACTAAGGTTTTCAGCCCTGCAAGGAATGACTCAGTAATCCTCACCTTCACACTTAGAACTTCGACTACAAAGAGGGATTAATTGATAGCTCATCTGCTGCAGTCCCTCAGTGGGAGCTTCTTTTGGAGAAGAAGAACAAACACATAGCTATTACATCTTCAACTTGAAGCCCTCAGTAACTGAAATTGCCTCCAGCTAGGGACACAGTTATGTGACTTCTAAAATTATACAAATTTGAATCGGAATTTTGTATGACAGAAGAATTGGCAGACCAGAGAAGAGCAGAAATTCAGTCAAATCATCAAATTACCTGTCTTACCAACTCTTTCAAGTATATTTAAGTATTAGAAGAGGGTATAAGATCTGGGATTTTCTCCACTTACACAATTTGTTGAAGGGGGGAAAACTCTTATGCATAATTTTCCTCTTTTATGTCAGTATATTAAATACATAAATCTTTGCTTTTGTGTCAAAACCAAAGTAACAGGAGCAGTGTTTCCTCCTTTTTTTTAAAATAATGCCATTTTATACCAAGTATTTTGATTTAACCTTTGTCTTTCCCCGTTAAATGTCACTAGTCTCTTCTTTTTGACTGATACCTAGTCAGATCACGTACTGAGATGGCAGATGTAGTTCATGACAGTAGTTTCCTGTAATATTATGATCACTTGCAGTAATGGGGTCTAAAGGGGGTGGTATTCCTTTAGTGCTACAGGTACCCAGTCATATCCTTAGTCTGATTTTACCATGCTCCATAGCTTCACCTCTGGTCAAGTACTTGCAAATATTTAAGAACCATTAGTGTCTCAGTTTTAAAAGCTGGTCCTGGGAGGGTGCTGTGTTGGTGATTTTGTGGTGTGAAGCTCTTTTTTTGATTTTGATTTTGAGAAAGCAAGCTGTTGGTGCAAAGCACCACTGTTCCCTTCATAAGCAACAGTGGGATGCCCTAAGGAGTCCTTGCTGCACTTGAACTCATGGTGAAGAGACCTGCAGAGTCTGGTGCCAGTTTTGATTGCAACTTTGTAAATTTTCATCCTGTCCCTTTGTGATTGAAATCAAACCCCACATTGAACCCAGGCCCTCTGCTCAGTAAAACCAGTGCATCAGCCTGTTTGGTTAGTGGAGAAGAAACTGCTTTGAGCCAGTCAGCAAAAGACTGGAAGCTGTCCCTTTCCACCTCTCATGGATATATCCATCCATGCAATAAGTTTCTTTTGGCATTTTATTTCCCTTAAGCTTTGTTGCCTAGGTGTCTCTTTATCAGTCCCGTGAAGATGAGTAAGCTCTGCATTTTCAAAGCCTCCCACACAGTGGCAAAGAAGCAAACTGAAGCATTGTGACTCTAACAGAGAGTTACTAGAAACTTCTCTTCATGCAGAAAAAGTATGTCTCCAGTTAAGTATCTTCCTTCTTTTCTATCTAATTATCTATGGAGCTTATCTTAACCTGCACCGAAATACCAACATTCCTGCTCAAGTGTCCAAGGGTGAGTGTTGGTGGGATCTGTAGAACATTCTCGTGGTCCTGAATTTGCCCTTCCTACCCTCAGGTGGAGATGCTGTTGGTCAGGCATGATCTGAGGGTTGCTGCCAGTGATACTACAGACTGTCTGGTGTTAGGTGGCTGTGCTAGTCAAATCCTTTCTGCAAATGCAGCTTTTAGATCTCTTTGGGATTGCACAACAATAGTTGCATAGAAAGCATTCAGATACAAAAGGAGTGGAGACTTTCTTCCCATGCTGTAATCTTGGTTCTCTCTGCTGCGTCTGAGTTTGCAGGCTGGCAAGTCTTGTGAGACTCTCCAAAGCCCTTTGTGCCCTTCCTGAGGCAGCTTTTAGTGTGGGGTGATTCCCTGGTGTTTGAACAAATTGTGTCTGTTGTTGCCTCTGTCAGGAGCAGTTCAGCTGACAGGCTGTACTCAAACAAGGGAAAGCTTCTTTCTTCTCCAAGTACCTTAAATAAAATACCTGCATATTCACACCTGTTTGGGATAAAAGCCATTTTTATTTATCCTTTCTGAGGTTCCCTGAGACCTACTGTGGTTTTTAATGTGCTTTACAATGAACATAATATTAGAGCAAAGGGGTAATTATTTGTATCTACACACCAGAAAATAATGTAATGCCTTCATTAGCTGTTGAGATTCTTGAGCAACTGTTTGATAACCTTACCTCCAGTGGAAAACATCAGCAACCTTTCCCCTTGTAGAATAGTTAAGACAAATGCTGTCTTGTGAAGCAAGGTGCAATATTTTCCATGATGAACACAGCAGCTCAGAGCCTGCTCAGTTACTAACAGGACATTCTGCAGACTTCTCTGAACATATCAGTGTATTGATACTCATCTCTGTTTGTTGATCTTTATCCCTTGGCACGTTGGGCATCAGTCCCCTTCAGTTTTCTCCCTATCTTCTTGTTGCTGGTTAGAAAAACCCCCAAACAAATTCAGGGGATTTTGCTTCTCTAAAGTTGTGCTGTAAACTGTACATATCTGGAAGTCTAAATTGTTTTGAAGCCTTTAAATGGGAGTCCAAGATTGGTTTGGTTTTCTCGCAAAGTTTATTCCATTTATATACTTAAAAAGGGAAGAGAAAGTGTTTGTGCAACATCTGGAGTATAGTTTACAAACATGGCATTTTCCACAATCCGGTACATCTCTTTCTATGTGCCAGTACTGCACATTATGTTCAGATAACCCAGTTTGGCTGAACTCTGTGCTTCTCTAAAGTCATAATGACAATGCTGGTTGTGAACAGAGTGTCATTATAGCTATTATTTTTTTTAAGTAGGTATGTGTAGAATAAGGCAGGAATAGGACTCTTGTTCCTGATCTCAATAGTGAGTGACTCTGAGATTCTAACCTAGGTTTGCCATGTTTTAGAAAGGTGCATTGACTGCAAAGATGTAACTCTCCTTCAGGGACCTATTCTTCTCTGTACTCCCTCAACTGGTTGGACATCTTAAACCAGAGAAATATTCAAATTTGTTATAGTCCTGTAAAGTGAATTTTGTGTGACAAGTTGGTGTTTTCTGAAGGAAAAGTTGTCTTGGTCACCTTTTTTTCTCTCCATGCAAGTGTACCTCTGCTGATCAGAGAGCAAGATGTGGGTGGCAGCAGTGCACTGCCGATGTGGATAGATGACTTTTGTCTTGTCTCCTAGAGTCTTGGTAATACTGTGTATCCATGATTTCTGCCGTTTTTTTTTCTGGCAACATTTCTCACAGGCTATCAGGTCACAGCAGTTTCTGTGGTGCTTATGTCCAGAAGTGACCTGGGTGTGGCAGGGTGAAGGAGCTATCTGTGTGCACATAGCTCATCCCTCTGAAATGGGGTAGATTACAGTAGGCTCTTTTCTCTTGTCTGATGCAGCCCAGCTTGCATTCACATTTCACATTCACCAAGACTCTTCCAAATACCTTCTTGGCCAAGTGATTGCTTTTTCTTAGGATCTGCTGCAATGGTGAAGCTTTCAGTAAAAACGAAACTCAGATTTGTATGAAAAGTGGACCAAGTCCTCTTAATAGTATATACTAAATGCCATAGAAGAACACTAGAAATGGAGCTGTGACAACCATTGCCACCTTATGCAAAACCTCCCCTCTTTGCACCTTGTTTTGGGAATATAATGACAAACAGAATTACAGCAGTGTGCTCTGCTGATAGAGATATGATTTGGAATGGGGCTCAGGAACCTCTGGTGTCCACAGCACTTGTGCATGGTGCTTATCAGGAATAATTGTGAGAGTTTCATCTGACACTGGAGTAAACCAGTTGCCTCTGCTCAAAATAGGGGTGCAATGGGAGAGGTGGGTGGGGGGACTCCTACCTGCCACATACGCAGCCCTTAAAAATAGCACTGGCTGTTGGGAGAGCCAGACTTCACACTCTTATTTTTAAGGATCTGTGTGGGAGGAGGGGATATTTCCCAGTTCTGTGTATTACTGAAGCAATCTGTACAAGAAATGCTGCACCAGAGAGACAGCAGTGGGCTTCAGCTTACAAAGCACAAGAGTTGAAGAAAAAATGAGTTAACCAGCACTGGCTGAGAGCATCTTAAACGAAGCAATAACTATTCATGCAATGTTAGCAAATGCATTGAATATTAACATAACTTTGTAGGAAAAGCCAGAAGGTCAGAAAAAAGGGGCTAGGACTTTCCAATTTTTTGTTTTAGTATTGTTTTTCTCTCAGTTGTTTCTTGTTTTCCAAGCTGTGTCGTTACACAACTTGTTTAGATGTAGGGCAGGCTTGCATTCCATGCTTCTGAGCCAATTTTTGGAGTCAGGTACAGGTAGTGTAACTGAATTCTTCTAGTGCTGTGCATCCATACTGAAGTAAGGTGATTGCTTTGTTCCCCTCCCCTCACTGTAAAAGCGATATTTGTAAATCAAAAAGCTGTTAGTATTGCATAATACAATGCCTGAAAATACCAGTACTCCAGTTCTGCTTGGTGCATAGTATGTATGCTCACAGTATGTACATAGTATGCAAAATCAAATCATAGAATCATAAGATGGCTTGCATTAAAGATGATCTAAGTACAACCCCCCTGCCATGGCCAAGGACACCTTCCACCAGACCAGGTTGCTCAAAGCCCCATCGAGCTTGACCTTGAACTTTGCCAAGGATGGGCATCCTGTGCCAGTGCCTCACCACACTCACAGTAAAGAATTTCTTCCCAATACCTAATCAAAACCTGTTCTCTTTCAGTTTGAAACAATTTTTCTTTGTTCTGTCACTGTGAATTGTCCTTCTCCATCTTCCTTGTGGGCTCCCTTCAGGTACTGGAAGGCCACCGTCAGATCACCCTGGAACTTTCTCTTTTCCAGGCTGTACAATCCCAGCTCTCTCAGCCATGATCCATCCCTCTGATCATCTTGGTGCCTCCTCTGTGCTCTCTCCAGCAGGTTCCTGTCCCTCCTGTGCAGGGACCCCAGCTCTGGTGCAGTGCTCCAGGTGGTCTCAGCAGAGCAGAGCAGAGGGGCAGAATCCCCTCCCTGCCCTGCTGCCCACGGGGCTCTGGATGCAGCCCAGGACACGTTTGGCTCTCTGGGCTGTCAGTGCCATGGCTGGGGCATGTCCAGCCTCTCACCCACAGCACCCCCAAGTCCTTCTGGGCAGGGCTGCTCCATCTGTTCATGCCCAGCCTGTGCTGATACTGGGTTGATCTGACCCAGATGCAGCATCAGCACTTGGCCTTGTTTAACCTCATTATAGACCCATGAGCCACTCCTCAAGCTTTTTGGGGTCCCTCTGGATGGCATCCTTTTGTTCAGGTGTGTCAGTTGGAAACTGAGCAGTATCTTTATTTTCTGCATAGAATTCAAGCAGTTTTTGTGATGCAGCAAATAAATGCTGTCTATTAGGATGTACTTCTTACTGAGTTAACTCTTGTCGAGTTAACAAGAATTTTCTTGGCATCCAGACTCATTTCTCAGCATTCAAATGGGATTTTTAAGCCATATGATAGACACACACATACTGCTCATATTTAATCTGGACACTTTTGTGACATTGTGGAGGACTTAATCAGATGAGCTGGATTTGGGTCAAACTGTGGGTTCATTTCTATCACTTTGATGGTTAATGACTGACCCTTTCAAAAGGGCTTTTCGGTGGTTCCCCATTGGTTTAATTTGAAATCTGGAGGTGGTAAAGCTGGGACCAGTTCTTCCTCTCCTTAGCTTTTGGATCTATAAGAAAAGGCCTGCAGCCTTTCCTGGCAGTCTGAGCTGAGTTTGTAACACACCTCCTCTGCTGAAAGGCACTTGAGAACATCAGTGTATCAATATCTATTACACAGGAAGAATTTCCTGAGGTAGTTGACAGCTCTATCCTTCGTGTGCTGTAAAACTAAAGATAATTTAGGCATGAAGCTGGGGTGAAATCTCAAATGTAGCTTGAGATTCTCAGCTGTTGCTCAAGTGTGCAGGTACCAGATGCTGGAAGGGCTGAGGTAAATCTGAGTGCCAGTTTACTGGAGTGCTCTAGACAGGGAGTCTCTTGCTGACTGAGTGGCTTTTGCCTTCAGGTTTGCAGGATGATGTAGTAGCAGGTGAGCAGTGGTGCTGCCCTCTGGACTATGGGAGTATGTGCTCAAAACAGGAGGATCTTGTTTAAGCTGTGTTTATGCATTGGATCAGTAAAAGAAGAAAGGGCTGTTCTGGGTAACTGTAAATTCATTTAGTCTGCCCTCATTAGTAGAGCTGTAGATATAGTTACAAAAAGAAAGCCTTACTGCTGGCAAACGAGAAATTAGTAAAATAATTGCTTTGTGCTCCATGCTACACTGTGGCAAACAAGGTAGGCAGTAGGTCTCTTCTGCCTGTATTTCTATGCTATTTCTAATATGTAGGAAACAAGCAAGTGATTTGGAGAAAATGGGGGCTATTGCAAACATCAGAGAATACAAGTTGGAGAAGGGACATCAAGGCAGACCAGGGTGGGAAGGTGCTGAGGTTGTGTGAGATGAGACAAACGAGTATGGCTCAGCTTAGTAGACTGGAAATGAGAGCAGATATTACTGCCACGTGCTAATAGAGTAAATATGGGAGTAAATATGGGCAAATCTACAGCTATTTAAGTGTAAGGTTAATGTTAGCACAAGAACAGAAGAGCAGAGGAACAAACCCAGGCTAGAAATCAGAAAGTGATTTTTCTAATTGTTAGTGAACAGCTTCCAAATTGGTTTCTTTGCGCTTTCTAATTAATCTAAAACCAGGTCTTTTTATGAATGCTATTATATGACAGTTGCCAGTGGGAGCAAAGAATAGGAGCTTCATCATCCAGACAGCCTCTAAGTGGGCTGTCACAATTGTCCATGGAGCCACAGCCTCCGTCACTGTTGCTCATGGCGTGGCCTCCCCGTGTTCACTCTGCCCACCTGCCTGCCTTTGCTGCCACATTGCAGGACCCTGTGGGTTTCCAAACACAACCAGAGGTGTGTAGGAGAGGTATGTGCTACTTAGAAGCTCTCACAGAAGTGGAATTGTGAAAATCATGTTGCAGCCCTTCTTGGGTGGTGGCTTTTCCATGGAGTTGCACATCAGATATTAAGGATGCTAGACTGCGTGAAGGGTTTCTTGAATGGGTGTTCTTAGTGACTCATGCCTGGTAATGAACCTGTCATAGATACAATTCTGTTTTCTGACAAATGTTCAAGTCGTAATAGTTCAGAAAATATGGTACAGTTGGTAAACAGGTTTGTTCTTTAATCAGATTTTAGAAATTCCCCATGGGATTTCAATTTTTTTAATTAGGCACTAAATTGCAGTTGAACTCATAGTCATTAAAAGATTTTTAAAAGCTAGCACTTGAAAATTCTCTTAGAGGAGACCTTAAAAAGCAACAGATACCAAATCAGGGACATGCGCTAAAAAGGGTATAATAGAGCTGTCCATCTAAGAGTGAATTTAGATAAATCAGTTCAAGACTCAATTCATTTATCCTCACTTTGGTTAATACTTTAGGTTGTTGCATACAAGAATATTTGAAGTACAAATAGAAATTGCTATATGTGAAAGATCAGTTTATTTTAACCATGTCTCCATCTGGGTTTTATTTTTGTTAATGAGTCAATATTCACCTTGTATCTTAAGATAACAAACACGTTTTTGAGAAACTGTTATTGAGAATCTGAGAGTGCTAAATTTTAATGCAATTTATTTATATTTTTCTATTTTTATTCAGTGTATTATGTTAGTGCCGCAGATTGAAATTCCTGCAAGTTTTTTGTGGTATCTCATGTAACGGGTACTTGAGGGATCCAGTTTTGTCTACACAAATACCTATGGATTGGCTGGTGTATTCACTCTGAATTTTGTTATGTCTAATTTAAGGAACTCAGTTTAAAGCAAGCACAACTCTCCTTCATATTTTGTGACGTGGATACATGTTACTCGTCCAAATTACATCACTCTATTTTTAGCTTGCAGTAGTAATAGCTTGTTAATATACAACTGTTCACAGCTGCCAGAATCATCCCTTTTTAATCCTGTCTTTTAACCCTTTTCTGTGGGAGGCTGGAATGGTTTCAGTGGCCTGGGGACACTGGCCAATGGCAGCAGCTATTGGAATAATCCCATCATACCTGCTCAGTACCTGAGTGTATTTTGGTCCAGCTGTGCTTGCCCCTGCCATCACATTACTTTTGCCAGAGGGACTAATTGGCCTCTCAGTGACTTTACAGAGGTCATCTGTGTTATCAAAGCCTGGTTTGTAGTGCAGTTTTCATCCTCTTGCAGAATTTTTCTTAGTCCTGGCATTTTTATTTTGTTTTTGCATTGAATTTCTTCCTCTGCCCCTCCCACTTAACAGAGCAGGCTGACTGGATTTCCAGAGCCCTTAATTCAGGCCCAATATGAGCCTGTCAAGTGCCTTTACTGGAGGTGTGAAAAGTTTGTCCGAGTTTATTAATATGGGGGCAGTTGCTGGAGTTGGCTTTGTCAGACCCCTGATGTGGCAGTTCTTTTTTTCTTGTTCAGTGTCTGTGTTAATGGTGTCCTCAGAGACTGGCAGAGGCTTATATGGGGTTCACAGCAAGTATTTGAGGGGCATTTGGGTTCATTAATCAACTACTGCCTTCTGGAGGGAATGTAAATATTATACAAAATACTATATATATATATATATATATATATATATATATATATATATATATGCACTCAAAATTATATAAATATTATACAGGATTATTCCCACCAAGAGAAAAGCATATTACTTAAGCCAGGTGACATAAAGGTGAAGGTAGGATAGTAAAAAATATTTTCTCCCTACTTTTTGAAAGCTGAAGCATACGTAGCAATGAGAAGGAAAGTGCTGATAGAGGACACAACCTGTTAGCAGAGTAGCTGGACATTGCTTTGTAAGATTTTTAGTTGTTACTCCTGTGCCATGTCATTGCATGATGCTGGACAAGCCACTGTGGCTTTTGAAATTATTTTTACATTGCCTCTCAGATCCATGAATTGATTTCAGATTATATTATGTAAGATTCTGGAAATGAGTTATCAGAGCAATAAGTGAAGTAGCTGTAAAGCCAGACTTTTTAGTGCTTGATATGCTCCCAGCTTAATTACTTTGAAAAATCTGGGGTTTGTTGTCCTGATATGAGTGTTCAGAGAAGCTCTTGACCTGATGCTGCCCTTGTTCTTCAGTTGTATTTGGGACTTCTTAACTTCACAGGTATACTGTCAAAACACATAATTAAACTTGAATTACTTTAGTAATATGATGAGGAGTGCCCCTTAGCTCACTGCATGTAATGGTGATGTAACTGCAAGTAATGGTAGAGTCTGGCTGTGATATAATGAATGAAGCATGTCATCCTGCTTTAAGTAACACCAAGGAAACAATATTGAATAGTTTCTTGTTCAGTGAGCAGGACACCCTCTTCCAGGTGAGAAATGGATTTATATTCAACCAGAGAAAGAATTGTGGAAGTTCATACAGAAGGCTGCCTTGTAGAATCAAGACATTTACTTCATTCAAATCACTGTGTGTTGGACTGACCTTGCAGAATGCATGGACAGTTCTGTGAGAGACAGTTTCCATGTTCTCCCTGTCAGGCTCAGGTAGGAAAAACAGGCTCTGCAGTGCCTGAGCTAAGCTGTTGTGCTGTGGGGAGCAGGGTTGTCCTGCAGATTGTCTGTGGGGAGTAATGTACCCTCACGCCTCCTAGCCAGCTGTATGTGTTACCTTGTAATTTCCTACCTCAGATAGGCTCTGAAGGATAAAGAGCAATAAAAATGAGATGTGAAGAGATTAACTAGACTATCTATCTTCTTCAAAAGCGTCCCTTAAAAATGTGTTCACTTCTACTTGTTAAAACCTTCTGGGATAGGGATTTTTTAGCTTCCCTTAATAATCTATGCTCACTGCTGATTATAAGCTTTTCCAGGTGTCTAACATAGCTTTCCACTGCTGCAAGTAAGGTCTGTTATTTTATTATCTGTATTTACAATAGAAATGCTGAATAGCTTACTTACCTTGTGCTTGCCTCAACCATTTCACTTTGGAAAGCTATTATGTCTACTTGAGGTCTACATTTCATGTCATCTGCAACCTTTCCTTCCCAGGTTTCTTGATCAGAAAAGCAATTTCAGCTCCAACTGAGAGTATAATTGCAGGTTTTTCTACCCACAGCACATGTCTGTGCCCAGATGCCTTTACATTTCAGGGATGCTGATTATTTAATTAGATGTGCAATTAAGGCATTGATTGTAATTTTCCAATTTTGTAGGATATCAAGTCTTTATGTTTTGGATGCTGTTAGGAGAGAGACATGTAATTTGAAGGAGGAGGCAGCAGAGGGAGAGTTTTCTCTGCTGTAAATGCTTCCTCACTGCCTATTGACTTAGGGTATTTAAGCTGACTCCAGTCTAAAAGCCAGCATAATAGTTGATAATAGCTGTTTATGAAATGGGGGCACCCAGCTGGTTAAAATGTTCAAGTCAGAAGGCACCATCATTTTATCAAGAGTCCATCTTCTAATTGCATTTCATAATTAAAAGTAGAGAATGACCACTCAGCTAGACAACGGCTTCTGTGCTTTCAGATGGGCAGCCAAAACCCAGGGCAAGAGCATGGTATTTTCAGGAATCCATTAAGAGGGTTTTATGTCTGTTCTGCTGGGGCACAGGGAGACAGCATGCTTCCCACAGCCTGTCACCTGAGACAGCTCTGCTTTTGAAGCTCATCACCCTGATTTTGAAGGCTGGTGTGGGCTGTGACGAGCGGGGTTGGCGTTGTCTCGGCGGCTGCTTCTGTAGGGAGCGTGGTGTCTGGGAGCCAAGGCATGTTTGTGCCCCAGAGTGGTTCAGGCCTACTGAATGGGGAATAAAATAGCCATTCCTGTGAAGTGTGTAGAGCTGATAGTGTTTGGTTTTTTTGTATTCCAAAATCAAACGTACAAGCATTTTCATTAAGACAAGAAAGGGATGAGCAGGTTTAGCCACCTGCGTTTAAAGGCTGCCTCGCATCTCTGAGGAGAGGCATTGCCATTGTGAGTAGCAGTGATGGCTATAAAGAAATTAAATAGGGGATAATAATATGAGGGGTATTAACTTTATGACCTTTTTTTAAGGACTTTGCATCTTAAGAGACTAGATCTGTTCAGCCTCTGGAGGAGTCTTTTGACTGATGTGTTCAAGGGAGGGAGGGACAAAGATGAGAGAATCCATTGCAGGCAACTGAAAGGTCTGTGATTACTCCCTGCTTGATAATCTGATTACTGCCCTGCCAGTCTCTGAAGGTGTAAAGTTTGCGGCTCTTAAAAAATATTAGTGGTATGTTAATTTTTTTTTTCATTAACCTCATAAAAATCCTACTCTTTGCATCTTAATGCATTCTTGTGAAAGTCTTTCCTTCTATTTGTTCATGTATGTTGATATCTCGGAGTTCTGCAGATGTCCTTACAGCTGGATGATGTTAACATATGGAGTGTAAACATCTTTCCCATAGAGATGAATCAGTCAGTGTTTTGGTCTCAGTCATTCACAACAAATGAACCGAGGTTGCCTGTCTTTGGACCATAAAAAATCCTAATATGGTGTAGCATTTTTTCATTGAGCTAGTGCTATTCTCACTGTCTTTCTATAAAGAAAATAATTCAGCTTGTATGAGAAGAAAAAAAACTTCTCAAAGGGTGAGAACTTTGGAAACTTTAGGGAAGATTATCTCCTTGATTTTTTTTAAAAGTCTTTCAATGTAATTTCAGGCCATTATCAGTTTCCATGGTACTCATGGTGCTGTGGGAGGTACCTGTGCCTTTCTTCCCTTCTAAGTTTGTATGTTACCCTTAGCCTTTCCTAGAGGGAAAAGAAAGCCTTTAGTGCTCTGAATGGTATTTTCTTAAGTTTGATCTGACAACAACATCTTAAGTATATGTTTCATGAATGTGTTCTAGAGCTGCTGTAAGGGCAGCAGCATCATTGACAGGGCAGTTTAAAATACCTGAGAATATGCAGTCTCATGTCTGAGCAGCACTGCTTGGGTTGTGTGATGCACAGCTCCTCAGAGCTGGTATTCATTGAGGACAGCTGCCAAGCAGCAGGAGGTCACTGCTTTTTCATTAACACTTCGTCTTTAGACTGCTGATTGATTTAATCTTCTTGTGGCTTTGAAGAAGATAATAAATAGCATGTTTTCACTGCTGAATAAATTGATAAAGTTTACGCTGTGTATTTAGCTTGTGAGGTCTAGTGCAGCACTGAACTCAAGCAGCCTTACTGAGAGCTCTGTCTTTAGAGAGATGCAGCAGGCAGTGTCACCTGGGACAGATGGTTCTTATGTATTTCCCAGTGAAATAAAAAATTTGTTTTAGAGAGCTCTTGGCTTAGAGATGCCCAACACTATTTGTGAGATGAATTAAACCTGAAAATGAGTTGGGCATTTTTCCCTGCAGTTCCAGACAAGCCTTTCTCCAATGACTTTTCTCTCTTGACTTCCCTCCACCTTGTTTCTTTGTTTCATCTCTGTGTAACATTTTTATCCTCTAATTTCCATAGCCACTAATTTTTCTACTGCCCCAGACCAAGTAGAAATGTTCTTGCTTGTCTTCCTGCAGGGAGAAGGGGCATAAGTGTGTGAGAAGGAGGAGCAGGACCTGTGCTTGAGGAGTGCTCATTTTCCTTTGGTTAATCCACTCGTGCTCATGAAGGAATTGCTTACTTTTTACAATTTTATCAGTAATTCAGTACTTTACGGGAAGTTGAAATGAAATAGATAATGAGGATTAAAAAAGAAGAAAGGGTAACGTATACCTCGCAGACATCAAAGCATTTGGCCTATATAGCTAAGCCAGGCTTTATCAGTTTTAATAATTCCCTGCTGGCTCAACCTAAAATTAAAATCTGCTGGTGAATTAAAAAATTGCAGTAAGAAGTATTTAAATTTTTAAGTGGAAGTTTATTTCTCTAGTAGAAAGCAAATAACTCAGTTCACTGAGCCTTAAGGTAAAGCATACACTTTCTCACAGAATTTTTTATGTGCAAGTCATGTCTATTTTACTCATGAAATTATCTTCATTATTTCAGAAAAAAATCTCTGAAAAACAGAGTCTGTCTCAATATCCTGTACATTAGGGAGTTTAAAATATTTGAAAGGTGTCATATTCCTTTGTTCTGAGGGCACCTGGTTTTTTATCTTTTTTAACCACATTGTGCTCTGTGGTAAGGGCAGTGACATTTCTCAGCACTTCATTCCTCATGACCTCCTTTAGTAACGTCCCCTAACTCTGTCTAATGAGACTTGCCCACTTTTTCCATGTGTTTTTCTCTCCTGTTCCTGTAAGACAGCTGTGGGAATATTGGGATTTTATGTGGCAGTTTGGAAATTTGCATGGGCTCTTTGTGTCTCAGGAACTGTGGCTGGAGCATTGTGTTTGACTCTGGTACATTTTTGACTTTGATATATGTTACTGTCTGTTGCTGATGGCTGCAGGGATGGGCAAAGACCAAGGAAGGAAAAGATGGGAGAGACAGAGGCAGTGATGGCAAGATGACTTGGCTTCACTTGCCATGGGATATTTGGAAAGAGTGAAGCCTTTACAAGCCTGTGATGCTGTCTAGTGGATACTTCTGTTTCTGTAGAGTGTTAATGTAAATAAAAAAGTGTCTGATGGATACCTACTATTTTCTTTTTAAACTATTGCTAAGAGACCTCTCTCAAGATCTTTCTCATCTTACTCATAAGCAGAGCTTTGAAGATCCTAAGTACCATTCAAATCCTGGATTTCATTTTGTTTTCTCAGCTGGGCAGTCTTCATCTTTATGTGGATGAATTTGATGCAGAGCTCTGACTCTTAGTTCAAGGGCTATAATTGCTGTGTTTAGTAGAATCATTCCTATTACAGTCAGACTCAGTGCTCTCAGTTGGGCAGGAATCCTGCTTTCCTGGCAGAATGCAAACATATAATGAGATACTCAGGGTCAGACTCTTAAAATTCTTTAGAGCTAAATCACTTCTCAAAATCTGACCTATACTCCCTGCCCTGCAACAAAGGAAAGAGCAAAAATGAGAGGGTGTTTGGGGGCTGGAGGACATGAGTGACCATGAGGAGCAGCAGCCTCACAGAGGATCTGAAAGGAGGCTGGTGGCATGATTTCTGTGCCTTGCTGAAAGGGGCAGGCTTTGGCTGCAAGTGGGAAGAACAGGGATACAGTTCACCAGTGGTGCTGTTGAGATAAAGTGTAACCGTATGTGAAACTTGTTACCCAAAACAAACAAATGAAGTGGGGCAGCAGCCTGGCTGTTACCAGCTGGCACTACAGCAAGCTGCTGGGATGGAGCTCTGGGAGCAGAGGGTGCAGGTGCCAGGAGAATATCCACTGTGGTGAGGGGAGCACGGTGATGCTTGTGGAAGAAGTGGTGAATTAAAGTTGATATTGGTGTAGGTAAGATACTGAAGGGGAAGTATCATTGACAACAAGGCTGGCTCACGAGGAGGTGGGAGGTGTTCGAACAGGTGGGAGGATAGTGGCATTTCCACAGCTAAGTCATATAGGCCTCTTCAAAATCCCACCCCACACTGTGAAAAAACACTGTTTTGAAAGATGCAGTGAGTTGTTCTTGAGCAACACCAGCACTTACACAGTGCCTTTGATGCTAGAGGCAGAGAAACAGTATCCGGGAAGGAGGTGGGTGTTTGTGCTGGGTGCACGAAGAGGGGGGACGGCATGAAGGAAAGTTTGTGGTATGGGGGATGTGGACATGGATTAACTGGCCAGCGAAGTTTTCTTAGTGGCAGTTAGTTGTATGCCTTGGGAGCAGGCTGTGGGGCAGATAATTGCTGGCTGTAATTGAGGCACTTCTTGCAGGATGAGTGCCTGCTGCTGCTCTCTCCCAGGAGAGAAGTGTCAGTACAACGTGAGTGGATCTGATTCTGTGCACAACACTTCTGCAGTCATTCTTTTATGTAACAATGTGACTTTTATTTTTGGGAAATGAGAGATCAACGGGTGTTCAATCCCCCACACTTGTAGCAGAGCTGGTACTAGTCTTCCTTGGAAACTGGATTCATTTCAGCAAGGGCATAGCTGAATCTTGTGGGTTAGTCGGGGGGGTGAACAGGAGTGATAAAAATAAACCTCCGTCTCAGAGCTGGGCAAAAAATCTTCTTGGAGCTGGTTAATTATGTTGAGTCCTGGGCTTTTCCCCCCAGCCCCCCCTCTCCCCAGTCCCACAGGATGCCAGAGCGCTTTTCCAGCAGAGATCCACTCGCTGCGCTGCGCTGCCTGCTCTCCTGATGCCAAAGGAGTGCGTTCTGTCTTTAGTCAGATTGGCTCCATCAGTTCGTATTTCCTTCTGAATGGATAATAAAGTGGAGAATCATTTTGAGGCGAGGAGTGAAGCGGGGAGGCTGCGTGTGTGAGGAGCTAGGCAGTAGGCAGCTGACGAGGAGGAGTAAAGTAGCTGCACAGCTTTCTCTCTGCCTCTGAAGTACAATATTTTCTGTTGAGTCACATCTGAAGAGAAGCATGAAGTTTTTAACTGTACTTGGTACAGCTTGAGAAAGGGAAAAGATGCACTGTGGTGGGGAACTAAAGAATTTCTGTTGAGGGATGCTCCTGGAAACCAAAAGGATTTCTGCATTTTTAGCTTTTGCAATCATTAGCTTCTGCTGGTTTTTGCTTTTTGGATTTTTAGTAGCTGTTTGCTTTTTTTTATTCCCTTCAACATGCCTTCAACTTCACGTGATTTCTCATCCTAGTGCTGCTGTGGAACAGGAAACTCTCGGTGCCTTTAACGTTGCTTTCCCTGATACCTCAGATGGGACACCAACAATATGTTGATAATCTCCATAGTGAAAGTTCATTATCTGGTGAACCTTTAGCAACATTAGGAATCCTTCAGGACTTGTGTTTTCTATGAGAACAAGCTGTTGTATTCTGTAGTTTTCTATTAATTCTCTAGATTTCTTTTACATTTTAACCTTTTTTCTTTTTTATTTTGAAGCGGCAAGGTAAGTGAAAGATTGGAACAAATTAAGTGCCTGGGTATAAACTGCAAGTAGGCAGCAACCTAGGAGAGAATTGCTCTTTATTTTTGGAGTGGGCTCTCTGTGTGCGTGTGTGTGTGTTTACTTTAGCAATACAATAGCTCCATTGGAAGCTGACTGGATTTTAAAATGTGCTTTGTGAAAACAGTTTACCCTTGGTATGTTCATTTGTATGCTCTGTTTCTTAGGTTTTGTTTTTACCCATTAGACACTAATTGTAGATTTCTTATGACTGGTGTAATTGAGGTTGTGTCTGTTTACTTCTCATACTTCTCTGTTAGGAGGGTTTATATCTCAGCTGGAATTTGACATCAAAATCACTATGAGAAGAAGAGTTAAAGGGAAAGGAGCTTGGGGGTAATTTAAATTTGATCATTTGAGAAGCAAGTAATTAAATTACTAGTTTGATTCTTCCTTGAATGTTGCTTAAGAAAGGGTTTTTTTTTTAACACAGAGTATTTGTCATTGGCCTGATTTCTTGTGCTGAGAAGCTTGTGAGTTGATGAGATGGAATGACTGGCATGCAGGAGCGATGAGGATGCTGTACAAGCTCGTGAATCAGAGCAGATGGTGTGACTGTTTTCAGATATCTTTTCAGTTTTCATTCCATTTATATGGGCAGTTTTCTTTTGCTAATGGAGCAAGCCTTCTGGGGATAAACCTAAGGACTTAATACAGTATGCTAAGGTCCTCAGTCCCTGAGATGAAAAAGGAGAGAGCTTATAGAAGTAAAGCTGCAGTTTTAGCCCAGGAGGATTTTAGTTGCCACGTGCTATGTTTTAATATCATGAGCTGTAAAACCCTATTTATTCCATTTGCTGCATATGGTACCTTCACCCAGCCTGGCTGAACACTGTCAAGTGTCGTAAGGGAGTGCAGAGCAAGTCAGAATCAGTGAGTAAGATTGTGTAGAACCAGTCTGTACCAGGCTGTGCTCTGCCTGCCCTGATAAGTTGGGTCTCTTAATTCATCACTCTGTACTGGTGAGTGCTGCCTGTCCCTCCCCTGCCTGAATGTTCCTTTGAGCTGAAGCACTGTTACCTGAAAACAGCTCCAGGTACCCTCCATGAGTCATCAGAGTTTTGAGAAAATCCTTACTGATGAGTGGTTCATGGTGTTCTTGTCAGAAATGCAGGACTTGGAGAGTTGACACTCTTGGTCCAGGAGTAGTTCAGCACTGGGCTGTGAGTTGGATGGCAAGTAGAGGAGAGGTACAGCACATTCTGCTTCTGTTAGTCTAGGCAAAGCTCTTAGCATCATTCAGCATTTTCTTAACAGTGCATGCAAACCTTACTTAAACCAGAGGTACTGTGTTTGTGCCAGTGTTGTCTGTTTTCTTTCTGGTTAGAGATAGCTGAATGATCAGAAACCTTTTCCCAAAGTCTGGCAGGCATTTCTAGAGTTTTCATCCCATGGCCAGCCAATTTGTCAGCATGCCCTGATAATTTTGTTGCAGTTCTTGGAGCTGTTTCCTTTAAAGAAGAAGCTGCTCCTTGATCCTGGCCCATGTGTTCCATATGTGTTCTTAGGATCCTGATTTGGGATAAATTTGCTTTAATGAACAATTAATGCTTTTTATTATCATGGACAAGCCATCAACTGATTGATTCATCTGTGTACAAAACCCCCATGCTTTGGAAATACTCAGTTCAGGGTACTGCTGAACTTAATTATTTCCCCATTTGCTCTTAAACTGCTGATAGCTGCTGCTCAGATTTTGTACTTGCTGGAAAGGAGTGAAGTAACTTTTACATAAGACAGACAGAAGCAGCTGTGATGTCTATTTTCAGTAGTCAGTTATCCCTTTTGCCTTTTCCTTAGCACAGGGTTGTCTCAGAACTAGGTAGGCGCCTCAGAGTCAGCTTGCTGCCTACCAGTCATGAGCCTTTGCACTGACATGGTCGGCAGCTTGCAGCCTGTGCCTCCCCCTCTGTGCTTGGGGACAGCCCCTATTTCTGTCTCTGGATGCTGCCTTTTCCTGCTGCCAGGTGGTGACAGATCTCATTTGTTACTGCAGGCGATGCATCGCTGTGCCAGGCACTGCTGCCTTCAGCCTGCAGGGAAAGTTGGGAGAGAAGGATACAGAGGGAATGAGCATGTTGAGGCACTGAAGAATGGAAGGGCTGCCTGGTGCTGAGATGCCCTCCAGGGGTTCCCAAGGCAGCTGGACATAAAGCCTGGATGTCTCAGTCCCTCTCCATCTGTGCTCACAGAAGGGATGCTGTCTGGATGACATACATTAGTCCCCATTTTAGAGAAAGCTGAGACACACTTAACTTCTGGGGTGTCCTCTAAGTTTGTAGGGGATATTAAGGAGTTAAGCAGGAAGTGCTATCTCCTCTGCCTACTACACAGTGATTCTCTTCTTTTACATTAGTTTAATTTTATTCTGTTTTGCAACAGGAGTTTTTACATTGGTGAATGCCATGAACCCACAGCACTTCAGTGGGTGTTTTACCCTTATAGTTTGTGATTTTTACTGTTCCTTTACTTAACAGCTACCCTGATAACTTGCTGGTATGGCAAAATATTACTCAGATGTGTTTCTTTTCCTTAGCCAAATGGCTTTATGTAAAAGGTGAGAAATTACTGTGATGTGGGAAGTGCAGACCTGTGTTATATGCAATGTTCCCTGGATCAGTTTTCCACCCTGAGGCTGGCTGATTGACCTCACCTGGCCTTTTGTCACTTCTATCAAACTGCTCCAGAAAGGTTTTAAGTGTTGTTTTTTTTCCTGTAATATGTCAGGTGTGAAGGCTGGCTGTCACTGATACCTGCATTGAAGTGTTCTGTCATAGTTTTTGCTTAGCTGTATTGAAACACAGGTACAGGTAAAGGTAAAACCTGTAAAATATATTTGGAAGTGTTTAAAAACTTAAGAAAGTTCTACAGATAGGGCTGGGATGTAGTTTTGCAGCTAGTGCAGTAATTCCCGAATGGGAATCATTGAGGCTTGGCAGCAGAGGGACCGTGAAAGGGTTACCAAGGAGCTGAGTAATAGTTCTTCTCCTCACACTGTTTTATGTAAAATTATTATCATCCTCTTGTGACTACTGTCCTTTCACTGGCATGAATGTATTTCCTCTTCAATCCAGTGTGGAGTTCCATGTGTCTCTTTTGCACCTTACTTTCAGCCTGAATGTCCTGAGGTGGTGCTTCTCAACAGTATGTTTTGTTCTCGAGCTCTGCTGCTTTTTGCCTAGCTCAGTACCTTGTTGTTCTGGTCATTTGTGCTAGGACTCAAAAGTTAGAATTTTTGTTAATTATCAGAAGAAGGTTTGAAGAAAGACACATTCTCAGCATCAAAGCAATAATGCCATGTTCAGGTATGATCCAACCCAAACTTAAATTTAATGATATTAATTAGAAAATTGCAGGCTTATCTCCAGATGTCAAACAGCAAAACTGAAGATAACCCTTCATATGTCTGTCAATCCTTGTTAGGAATCTTTCAGCAATTAATGTGTTTAAAAATGCTATAATATTCTCAGGAAGAGTCAATGTTTCAGCATGCTGAGTGCTGGGGCGATGTTGCTATGGCAGCCTTAGCCATGATTTCTTTCTCTTTTAAATGCCAAAATTTTTTTCCCCACAATGTCCTGCATTTTAGTTATTTGTATTCTTCATGTTTAAATGATACTTTATAAAGTAGCAAAACCATTTATCAGGCATTTTATTTATTATTGCCTTTCCTAATGTAATTGCTAGTGCAGGTAATGCAATACCACTTTGTGTGGACAATACTGCACATATAATTTAATCAAAAAGATTTCACTCAGTAACATGAGTCAACAGCCAGAGAGGCTGCTGTGAAATGTTTTTCTGATCATAGTTAATTGTTTTTATATCTCTTTGCTGGGTTCCTTGAAGATCCCATCTACCCTGGGGCTCCTCCTCACATGACTTTGTGGGCTGAAAGTGTCTCAGTATTAACCTTAGTGTGATGAAAACCAGATAGCCATTGACAAGGTGTGCCAGACATAAGGATGAGCCATCCATGGGAGTGGTGGAGTCACTATCCCTGGAGATATTTCAAAGACCTATAGATGTGGCACTCAGGTATGGTTTAGTGCTGGCCCTGGGAATACTGGGTAAATCGTTGGATTTGATGATCTTAAAGATCCTTTCCAACGTAAGAAATTCTATGATTCCATAAGATAAACATACCTCATTTTAGCAGGTTTTTGTGCTCTCACTTCCTTTTCTTCCACCAGACTCCAGCCAGGCCACTGCAGTGTGGGGCAGTGCTGAAGGCACACAATGCTGCCTTTGTTTTGAACCATGCTGGTCCAATGTCTCACAAAACTGAAGATGCTGCTTAGAGGGGGTTGCAGTCACCTCTCTTCTCCCTAGTGAGAGCCTGGCTCTCTTTTTTATGCTGTAAGCATAAAACATTGCTGATCCCCAGCTGATGAGCAGAGATAACATAATTGCATTTTATTTCTTCACAGGCTTTCTCACGTTCTTTTTTTCTCATTCATGGATGCTGGCATGACATGCTTTTACTCCTGTTGTCATGGCAAGTCTGTATGTCAGGAGGAAAAATATCTTGTTTATGTATTAAAAAGCTATTTCAGAAGTGTGTCCAGTGACAAGGTGATGGGATGTTGCAGTGTTTGTGGTAGCTCACCTGTTTCCCCTCTCCAAAATCCTAATATCAGCTTTGTCTTCATGAGAAAGGCAGAATAACCCAAAAATCCCCAAGTAAAGCAGCAATGTATTCCTCATGTTGAGCTTGAACCTGGCTCTGTTTTGAGAAGTTGGGGAACATAGAAATGGTGGTTCCTGTGCATTCTATTCTCCTGCATATCCAGAGACAGCTGCACTGAACTGAGCATGGAGTTCTTCTGGAAGGAAATGCCTGCTAACAAGGCAGTCAGAGCAAACCTTGTGTAATCAGTGAAGGCTTGCAGCATCTGGCAGGACACTAGGATCCAAATATTGTTTCCTTAAAGACTTGATTTCTTGTTATGTGTTAATGTGACTGCTGGATTGATTCTGGAAGGGAAAAAGACTTCAGTAAGGATTTGCATCTAGAGTAGGTTTTGGATTTTTTTCCTGGGTGAACCTGCACTAACATTTATTGTCACTTCACACGTTGGTGCTATAAAAAAGCATGCCTCTAGCACAAGGGAAATAAGAGATTTTATGGGAGACAAGTTGCAGAGCACCTAGTCTGGAGCATGGAAGGGGACAGGAGCCCCTACACAGCCCTGGGTGGATAGGAGGAGGAAAACGTGGCAGGAGGTGCAGAGTCCCTTTCGGGCCAGCCCACAGAATGAGTGACTGCTCAGAGCTTCAGGTCTGAGCGTGGGCTTGGGGAGGGGAATGGAGGGAGGAAGCCTGTGGGAGAGGGACAAAGAGGGTGATTCTCTTATTTGATTCTTGGCATTCCACTCAGTGGGCAATGATTTGATCTTTGGTGGCAAACAGTGATTTCCTTTCATTTCCACCCACTGTAGAGAGAGGTGGGAAGGCTTCCCTCTGAGCCAGAGCTACTGTCCACGTGTTCTGCTCTGGCCTTCTTCCCAGCTTTGGAGGAAGCAGTTTCTGTCCTCTGTGGGGAAAGATGGAAAGGTACTGCTAGTATTTGATGAAATCAAAGATGTGCTTTTGAAAATCTGCAATGAAGTAGATATTCTTGTGTGTGTGTGTGTGTATATATATATATGCATATATACCTATATATTCATATATACATATGCTACAATTACTATATATAAGTAAAAATGACAGCATTATATTGTTTGCATTGAGCTACCAGCTTTGGAACGGCTGCAATCTTGCAAGTAAGTATTCAGCAGGATAAAGTGATTTCTGTAAAAAGCTGCTGCTCTGGAGTGTTGTAGCAGATAAAGAAAGTGAGAGCGTGTTCTGTCTTGAATTGATTTTTTTTTTTTTTTTTAAACTAAAGTGATCATTATGCCCCTCTGGTGCCTTGGAAGCTGCATACAGAAGGAAACATGATAAAGACTGAGCTTTCTGTGGGAAACTTTGCACAAGTATATGTAGGCTTTTCTCCTAGAACTTGGAGTTCAATATGCTGGATAATATTTGAAATGAGCATTTCTGTGTGCATCCCTCAAGCAGCATGTACAGGGAGCCACAACTGTGGAGCTCTTTTTCTTGGCTGCCATTGAATCCAATTCCTTGCTTCTCCAAGGTTTCACTTCTTACAACTGGTACAGAAGTGATTTTTTGATGTTAAGCATCAGTTACCCACTCAAGTGAAAGTGGCTAAACTGTGTAAGTGGTGGAAGAAGAGAGTCTGAAAAAATATTCCGTATGTCAGCTCTGTTATATGATGAAATAGTTGAATGAAAAAAAAAGCCCAAATAATCCAAACTGATTTTTCTGGACCAATGGCCTGAAAATTCCAGAAAATTAAAACTCGCTTTCTTTAAAGAAGCTGACAGTCAATCTCAGAGAGAATTTGTTTAGCCTAAAAAAGGGCAGGTATTGCCTTTGGTGTGGAAGTTCAGCTGAGATGCTTGGTGATGGGACTTAAACCTGAAGCACAGATGCAACCTCTTTTGTAGCATGTTAATTAAGTTCTTATTATAGAGATTGTTATTTACAATGCTGCTTCCTCCAGATCAAAAAACACTCTGTCCTTTCCTGCCCACAAAGTGAAACAATAAAAATGAAAGATAGTTACCATAGGCCTTAAATAAAATATGAATATGAGAAAGAATATGTGCTTCAGGCAGCAAGTCCAAACTGAATCATCAAATACACTTGTGTTCTCCAGTCACCTTGCCTCCAGGAGGATCCTGTGTGGGTCTCTTGTGTGTCCTACTCTCTGGAGGAAAAAGCTGATTGTATGTTGCTTAGTAAGTATGGCAGTAAAAGCACGTGGAAGTTTAAAGGAGATAACATTATGGAGTTTTTTAGTTTTGTTTTGCTCATTACAGGGAGGATTTAAATTGGGGAAAATAATCAACTGCAAAATCTCCAGAGCTGGAGTAGAAGTGACATGCAGAAGCTTCATGCTGTCAGCTCAGCCTGTTTGTGCATATGCTGAGTGTGGCGTATTTAACTGCAGGTTAGCTTGGAGCTTGCAAGCTTTGAGGTTTTTTTTGTTTGGTTCATTTTTTGGATTTTTTTTTTTTTTACTGCTTCGTAGCAAAATATTAAGATGAAAATACTAAAATAGCAGAAAGGTTTTACTCCTAAAATCTGTCATCCAGTCTTCTTGCCACTTTACATCACTTTGTGCAATTCCTGTGGGCTAGCTGGTACTGCGCCAAGTTAAATTAGATTTCTGCTTTGGTTTGAAGAAAGGATGAAGATTGTGAACTTGAAAGAGAGGAAAATGTGCAAGGATAGAATTTCTAATGTCAGAATTCTGTATTTGGGGGGTAATTAAGTCACACAGTGCATAATTGCCAGAAGCTTAAGCTTGAGAACATTCACAAACCTGGTAGAAAAACGACCACAGAATTGCTTTTTGAATGTGACCTTTTTTTTTTTTCCACTCTCTTGAATAGAAGAGGGAGTGAGGAGCACTTATTCCAAGAACAACCTGATCTGGGGAGGTGGCCAAAACCAAGACAATGTCTGTACACTTTAAATAGCACATCCTTTTTCTGTTTGATTTTATGTGTATGCTGGTTTTAGGTTTTTGGGGTTTTATTATTATTCTGCTTAAGTTACCTCGGGTATTTCTATCTGAACCAAACTGTAATGTTTTTCTCCCCTCTTTTGGTAGCTGCCTCATGACAGAATAAAAACTGGATGCAAGTTGTGCATTGGGAAGTGATTGATGTGTGCTTGTGCAGCTTGTAGCACTATGAGAAACACAGGTGCAGCTGATGATGTTTGCTAGAAGTAGATTGAAAAAGCAAGAAAATGAAATTTCACTTCTGCACAGAAAACCTGTTGTAAAACTGCAGGGCAGGAGGCAATTCCGGAAGCAAAAACTCCATTTATTTCTGCGGGACAAAATGAAGAGGCTTCTCCAAGGCTCGATAGATGATAATTCAAACCATGCACATCGCTGCCAGCTCTCCCCCGTGGAGATTGAATCAGACATGTTTGTTTGTGGAATCAAGAGGAGCTCTCCAAGCACTGAATTTTCCATGGCTGGAGGGGACTTCCATCAGGATGGAGGACATGATTCCAAGGGAATGAGTGAAGTGTGTGTTGGTGAGGTGGAACTGAACTGGGGTGGCTACGTAAAAATACCATGTTCAGTTCAGCAGAACAGGAAGGACTTGCAGGGGAATTCTTCTGATGGTATCACTCAGACCTCTTCTGAAATAAAGGGCAGAGTGTCTGAGGGGCAGGACCTTTCTTCCCTGAGCATTACCATGAGCTGGAGGGATGCTGCTGAAAGGCAAGGGTGCTTTCCTCAGGAAAAGGCTGTTGCGTACAAGAGTCGAAGACGGCAGTCAAGAGACCGGTCAGCTGATGTGGTTGATTACATTGTTAAAGAGCTACAGGGAATAAGTCGAATCCAGACAGAGATTGCAGAGCTCCGCCAGCACCTCACCTTGATAAAAGGCTCTGTGGATGAAGTCTCCAGCTGTGTGGACACAGTTTTGAGTGAGATAGAAGGCCTGCAAGGTGGCTCTGGTGGCAAAACCCAGGGTGTGCATGCTCGAGAGCCAAGAAGGGAGGTACAAAAGGAAGAACCAGTGTTGTATTTTTATGGCATCCCAGAGAAAGATGGTGAAAACACAGTAGAGCTAATCTGCAGCTTTTTGTCTGAATATCACTGTTTCAATGGTATTCAGTGCAGTAAGTACATAAAAGATGCTTATAGGTCAGATATTGGTACAGGCAAGCCATTAATGCCGAGACCAGCAGTTGTGAAACTTGTGAGTTGTGAACAGAGAGACTTTATTTTACAGAAGTCTATTCTTCTGCAGAGCTCAGGGGTCCGAGTTGCTACCAGCGAGGAGCAAAAGCAGCAGAATGGCCAGAGGGGCCAGAAAACAGATTCAGTCTCTTTGCAGTCTGGCTTGAAGAAAAATAATCAGAACTCGATGAATCCTGATGGAGCTCAGAGACCTGATGCAATTGGGCACCTTCAGACAGACTCATGCCAGGTTAAGTATAAGAGCACGAGTAGGAAAGCACAGTGTGCAGAGGAGAGACTTGATTCTGTGCAGAAGTCAGCCTTGACCAAGAAAGACACCTCGATACCTGAAACTGGAAAGGAAGCACAAACAATAAGCTGCAGTGAGCAGCCTTCAGATGACAGGGACATTTGCCAGGCTGAACCTCCAGAGGTGACCATTTCACCTAAATCAGGTGATGGAAATCACTGCTGCTCATCTGACTCTTCGGGCCATGCAAGCCAGATGTGTGCTTCAAGTAATGGTAGTGAGCAGAGGCTTGACACTAAAAGCGTCACTGAGAATTCTTCTTCTCTTCTAGAAAAAGATGAGGGGATAACCACAGAAGAAATTGAAACTGACTATGATAACTCTTGCAAATTTACCAGTGCAGAGAAAGGTGATGTTCAAAGAGAAGATGTTTCTAGTGGGGTGACAACCATTAGCTATGATCATATAACAGATGAAATGGCTGACAGTAGTGACAGCTTGAAAGATATGATCCAAATGGACCTGAATGATCAAGATCCAACTGATCAGGTCTTCAGGGATGTCCTGGAAAATTCCCAATATTTCCTTGACCACTCCCGGGACAACATTGATCTTGTAGACATGAAGTTTTACACTAATAAGCTTGGGAAAGCTATTCACCACTTCAGGTCTGCTCTGCAGGTGGTGTTCCATAAACTGGAGACAAGTGATTCTGAGATCCTTTTGGAAAATGATAGTGGCTTACAGATGGATGATGACAACACGCTTATGCTGACCAGTTCAGGTATGGGTGGCAGCTCTGACTACTTTGCAGAAACCCCTCCTAGTCAGTCCTCTGAGAGCCAGGCAAATGCAAATGTCAGCAGTGAAGCATCTACTCAGATGCAGTTTGCTCCTTCCAGTCTTTCCTCTGTTCCACATGAGCATCCCGTTTCCAGTGTGATGCCATCATCTGACTGTGAAATCCTTGCTGGGCACCAGTTGCCTCCTGGGGAGCTTGGAGAAGATGGGAGCCATCCACCTGAGCCAGCAAAGGAGTGCAGGCCCATGAGCCTTGACAAGGTGTGCGCAGAGACCATCTACCTGAACAAATGCATCAACAATTTCAAAAATGTGCTGAGGGAAAAGAGACAAATGCGTAGGAGACTCTTAAAAGAATTAGCACAGGAAGGAAACTGGATTTCTGCTGAGGAGACAAACTCAGGTAAAATGAAAAAAAATATTTTTCAGGAGATGTCAAAATCTGGTATTTGTGTAGCCAGCGGCCAGCATTTCATTCTGTGGGTGAATTGTGAACATTCTGTGAGTTTATTAAAAGTTGTGAGCAAACAGTTACAAAGACCAGTACATGCACTCTACAACTGCACTGACAAAACTCTCTAAAATTTACTGTGTAACACACTGAAATGCCAGTTAGCAAGCTTCACCTTTTTTTTTTTCTTTGAGAGAGGGAGATTTGCAGTGCTTCTTCAAAATAGCAGGTGTTAAGGTTTTTCGTCATAATTCGTGACTTGGTTTCTTGTTAAATATAATAGCTAAGACATGTGATAACAAAGTGTGCATTTGAGCTATAAGTAGCCAGATCTGCAGTTTTGTGAGTTGAGTGGATCTAGACTTTAAGTGACTCTGTCACAAAGTGGGAGTTCTCAGTATTTAATCACTGCTAGATGTTATCCTAGTAGAGACTTTTAAAAATAATAAATAGTAATAATTATAATAGTTTGTCCATAAGATGGAAATTTTTTTTGTTTCTGAGGAACAACATCCCTTATTTCCTCAACAGAGTTTGAAATGTGTGACCACAGCAGATGTGATCTGATACAGTGGTGGAGCAGTGTTCCTAAACCATTTCCTGATGCTGTGGGAGATAGAGCTGACTGGCATCTTTTGATGGGACATGTTTTGACAGATTCAGTTTGGTAAAACAGAACCTGAAGTGCAAGTGTAGGTCCATTTTCCCCCTTCCTCTCCAGGCAGTGACAAAGCTTTCCCAGTGTCATCTCTGCAAGTCACTACACAGTTAAGGAAAGAGGCTTTGGTTCAAGAGTGGAAGTTACTTTAACTAAAGCTTGGAATCTTCACTTGTGAACTTCCTTATATCAAATACTCTGTTCACTCTTCTTGCACTCATGAAAGCTGGTCAGAATGATCAGGTGCTCCTCTCCCCACTGAAGGAGACAGCTAATGAAGGAGTACTTTTCCAGTGACTCTGCTTTCACTGTGAAGAAACAATCTGTCAAGCTATATTTGATTTCTGTACCAGTCATATTCTCAGTTACAAGATCATAAAGCTGGTAATCAGCTCCCTGCTTTCTCATTTTATACAAGGTCTTTAGTATAGAGGGGGCTCAAATAGTAAGTTTTTAATGAAGGAAACTCTGGGATTTGTTAGTGGGCTTGGTACAGATACTTTTTTTTTTTGTGAAGTTTGTGTGGTGCTCAAGTCCTGGACATGTGTCCTTATTTTAGAACCTGAGGGAACAAACAGTGGTTTGGATTAGCATGTGCCACTGTACAGCAGAAGTACTGAAATAGCCTGTTTGTGAATGTGAGAGGAGCCTGCTCATCTCAGCCGAGTTTGAGCAGCACAGGCATGTTCACAAGGCAAGAAGTAGCCAAAACAATTGAGGAGGATGAACAGAGCTGAGGTTTGTACTTTAGATGTGGCTCCAGGGTGAGTTGGGCTTTCTCATCCTCAGTTCAGTTCTCCTGAACATGATCCAATGATGAGACAAAAAGTTGGTGGCTCTTGTGTGCCACTCCCATAAAGGTAGATCTATAAGGTAGATTTGGCAGTTGAAGCCATAAAAATAAGTGTGTGATGAAGTCACAGTGTAGGAAATGTGCTCTGAGAGACAGGAGGAGTCAAAGGTAGTGGGGAAAAAGTGGATGAAGGATAAGAAAAGCAAGACCTTGGGGAAAAAGACCCCAGAGTTGCCAAGAAGCAAAGAAGGCCAGATGCTGACAGCTAGACAGGGAAAGAGTTGGAACCAGATGATCTTTAAGGTCTCTTCCGACACAAATATTCTGTGATTCTGTGACTGTCAGAAATAGTGGTTTTTTGGCATGCATTTTGCAAGAAAGAGAAGCTGCAGTTTTTTGTCCTGTTTCAATGTTCTCAGGTTTGAACCAAGATTTTATTTTCTTCGTTTGGAAAAAGCATCATACTGGAATGTAATGAAATGTTGTTGATTTGCTCTATTTCTCAGGTATAGATGAGTATTTGTGTCTTACTTTAAAAATTTAATTTGTTGCTAATAGCTTTTTCAGTTCCCTGATAAGGTCCACTGAAACCCCAGTTCTACAGCTGTTTTTTGGCTCTGAACATAAACCTCACATTTGCTCAAAAGTTCAGTTCAAGGTATTTTTCTTAAATGTGCTTGGCAGCAGCCTCCAGCTAAGGAATGGAAGAGAAGTTTGAAGGTATTGGTAAATATGATTGTTTTGGTGAATCAGAGATGATGTACTGGCATAAAGGTTTATATTATTTATAGCTGAACACAGATGCAAATTACCAGAAGAACTTGGAACTTGGCAGGTGCATATAAGTAATTGTTGTGTTTAATTGGAAATAAAAAGAAAAATTAAATACCTCCTGAAAATCTGAGGAAGACTTTAAAGTTTAAATTTGAGAAAAAGCAAAAAATGAGTGTAAGTGAAGATGAGGAGAGTTTGAATTAGTTTAAAGTAAATCCCTGAAATGCTAGAGATTTTATGAGATTTAAGGTGTCTGCTCAAAAGTGAAATGGTGAAAGAATTCTGTGATCAGGGTTTAGCCAAGTTAGTCACTATTGGTGAAGCTGTGAGTGCACATGCTGTAGTGAGACACCAAGTTTTAAATCTGTATCTGCAGTTACTCAGAGCTTTGCCAAATTTTTTACATTTGGCCTGAAAGTGTCCCTAACAGCCTTAAACTGATGGGGCTCAGAAATCAAAGATGTGTATGGATTTTAAGCCAAAATGGTATTTTTTTAAGCTTTATTTTTGTTTTTTTAGATGTCCAAAATTTAGTCTGATGCAAGATTTATTGCTTTTGTTTGTATAAAAATATGCTTGACCTATATTTGAGAAGCTCTGGTGCCCTGAGGTCTTAAAATTTGGCAGTCCTAGCCTGTGTCAAGGAATTTTCTGTGGAAAATCAACCTCAAATGAGCGGAGTGAATACGCTTTTGAAAAATGTTTAGCTTGCATATGCTCACTGGTAGCTTGCTACTGTTGAGCTGTTGCATTGCCAGAGACTCCATCTGTCCTCAGTGTTTTCCAGCCGGGGGCTAAAAGCAGGATTTCCCTGCTCCACGTGACTGAGAGCCACAGCAGACCTGAGAGGGGACACGAGTCCAGGTCTCCCGCATCTTCCACGCTTCAGGACTCCACAGGAGGGGACAAGAAGGAATAGAGTTCAAATGCAAGGGAATTAAAAACCCAGGAGTGAGGGATGCCTGGATCTCCCTGAGACACACTGAAACCACCCCAGGGACCAAGTCAGGAGAGATTTTGCTTGTCTTGGAAGGGCTTGGGGTGACTGTGTAAAAAGGACAAAACCAAAGGACTTGATGTGGAGCTGTGTCTGTATAGGTGAGATGGTTTTGCTTGATTGAACAGGACAGGCAGGAATAAGGTATAGAAAATTACTTCAGAGGAGAACAGTCAGAAGGGTCCATGCCCAACAAAATATGTTTCCATCTGCAAGGGGCCCCAGGTTTCCTCAGTTTCTCCAGGTCAGCTGGTCTGTGCAGGGCAGACTGCCAAAACACAGCACTTGTGCCACACCGGTGGTTGCAGCATCCTGCTGCTTGTGATTTCTTCTCCATTAGCTCCAAAAGGAAAGCCTGCAGGGTGGTCCAGAGGCTTTCTTCCCTTATGAGCATCCCATGCAGGCATGTCTTAAGGTGGAAAATGGGATTTTTATTTTAGCTACAATCCAGCACTTCGTTTGCTGAAGTAATTTGACTTCTCCTTAGCGATTGAGTTAAAATAGCTTCTCTATTTTCCTGTCTTAGTTGATTGCATGTCTGTAATTACACCCATATAGACAGTAACTTCAAAAACTATTTTTGCTTTTAAACCAATTTGAGTGTCTCCTGTTACCATGAAGATATTTCTTCCCCTCCATCTTTCATACACAAATGAGTAATAGGATTCTTCTGTGCAGATAGAGAATTATCTGATTGGAAGACTTAAAAAATATCATGTCTGTACCGGAAGTTTTGAGTATGATTCTCATGTAACTTTACTAGCCTTGAAATTGCCTATCCATAAACATGAGATTTAGTGTAGGAAGCTTCTGGATTTTATTTTTTTTTCTCAGAGGAAAATTGCCTAGATGTATAAACTCAGAAAATATCTCTCTGCATTATGATATTTGCAAAAGCAAAATGTGTTCCGTGGGAGCTGCCAGTTTCCTCATACTGGGCAAAATGTACAGAGAGTGAGGAAGGGAGCAGGGGGGATGTTTCAGATGCAGGGATGCAGGCAGTGGATGCAGTCTAGGGGAGAGGAGAACAAATTTGTTTCTCCTTATAATAAATATAGGGCTTTTTTCTGTATGATAAACAGTGGGTCCAATTCTGCGTCACGATTACTAATGAAATAGGAACAGTAACTCTGAAAAGAGCTCTTGAAAGCATATGTTTCAATACATGTGCAGTTATGGATGAAATTTAATGAGTTTCATTTGTGGTTGTCTGTTAGAGACTAATTGTCTGTGCATCTCCCAGGAAGCACATGGGGAAACTCTGCTGCACAAATGTATTATCAACTTGTGGCAAACCTTTACCCCAATTTCTGTAAAAATCATTTTACAGAACTTATGGCAGATATCTGGTCTACTAACTTTTGTTCCTCTCCTTCTTCTTTTTTTTTTTTTTTTTTTCTTTGCAGAAGGAGGTAGAGGAGAGCTCCAGGTTGTACATGTTGTCCCTTGTAACCAGCATCTCTTTCTGAAACCCCTGTGTGTGCATGTCTTGTCTTCCTGTAGCCACTTGCTCCTGCTGAGCGCTGGGATTGTTTAGCATGTCATGGTTATCTGAGTCATTGTTAACACTGTGTGTGAGTTAAGAGTCTGTTCAGTGCCTATGGCCTTGTACAAAGAGCAAAAGATAAATGCTTGGAGTGATTTCCTCTCTTGGGTGCTCTGTGGGGTGTGTGTGATGTGCACAGGCGCCACGTTAGCAGAGGACAAGTTTTTCATCTTGTATTTTCCAGTCTTCCTCTTTATGAATCTTGTTTAAACCAAGTATTTTCTAATTTTTCTTCAGTTATTTTATTTAATTTCATCTCTGTCTGGCTCATCCGCTTTCATCCATTAGAAGTCAGAAGTACATTTGTGGGGTGTAGTAGTGAGCTTAATCAAACCTGGGTGCTGGAAGATGTCTGCTGCAGGTCCCATGCCTTTTTAAGTGGTCACTTTGCCTTTTTAGGTGGTCACTGTGCTTTGAGCAGGGCCCTGTGCCCCATGGGAAGGGCAGAACTTTTTCCTGAATACATACAGTTACTGTCTTTCTAATTCTGGTCTGGCTACCTCTCTGCCCATTATCCTGTGGGCAAAAGGTAGCTCTTTCCTCCTGGGAGGATCTGCAGAATTGTTTTCTTGACTGCTGTGTGCTTTGTCAACAGTTGTGCTAGCAACTGTATCTCACATAGAGAAATTACTGGCTTTTGGCTTCTCAGCTGTTTTATTTTCATGACTCTGTGCTGTGTGTATTCAGTGCCTGCTGTGCTTCCCTCTCTCCTGCAGCTGTATAAATGAGGCAAAACTGGCTTCCAGGAGGAGCTGAACCTTGCATGGATTTTGGGCCTCCATGCAGATGTTATTCCTTGAGTGATGATTTGTGTTTCTAAGTTTTATTGGCTCATATATTAGAAGTTCTGTTTCCTTCTTACTAGTAAATATCTGTCAATTAATGCTTTTTCAGGAAAGCAGAGATACCTGGTGTCAAATATTGGTGTTAAATTCAGTCCCCCTTTTGGCTTCAGTACAAAACCACTGTAACCTCCTTTAAACTGTTCATCTGGCTGCTGTAAGAGTGGTACTGGATGATACATCAGTTGGAAGGAGCTTCCTTTGGGGCTCTTCAGCCCTTAATTAAATGGATGCTGTTGCAGAATACAGAATGAATTTAAAATAATCCCTTGGCTTGTAGAAGCTTTGGATTCCACGTAAAATGCAGCATACTTGAGTGAATGAAGACATTGAACCACAAGACTGACTTGTTTAATTGGGAAGATTTAGTTCAGTCTGACTGTTAATGCCACTGAAGAAATGCTCTAATTAAGCATGACCAGAAGTTTAATTTAGTCAGTGAAACAGTTGCTCCTTGTTTTAGCCTGATTGAGATTAACCTATATCTTATTGAGGGTTTTGAGGTTTAATAATAAACCATGGTATTTGAAAACAAGTTAGGGTGATTTTCAAAACAAATAAGAAGTCATTATTGATTTTTTTATCTGTTTAAATAAAGCAGCATAGAGCAGCTTTACATGTTTTACATCTGTTTCATATTTTAAGAGGATAATGTGTCAGATACAGTACTTAAATGTGATGGAAAATTACACTCTTAGGAAACCTTTTATGTGTAGAGCTAGATTTATATGGAGGGCTAACAGATCTGTGAATGTTCTTCCTTCCCCTTGTGCTGCTCCAGACTTTGTGATTTCTTATTTTATTTCTTTTCTTGCCCCTCTGTCCATTTTATGGACTTTCACTTCTACAGAAGTGCATAATTGTTTGTTCTGTCCATTAAACCATCTTCTTGTGTATGAGAGAATTTGAAAAATTTTAAAATTGCATCTTTAAGTAACTTCTCAAGTTACTTTTAAGCCCAGCTGCTGCTTTTTCTGAGTAAGCAAAATTCCTGTTGTTTCCTTTTTAGACTTCACCAAACACTGCCTTCCCTATGACTGAATACTTTGCCTTAAGTGACCATATCTATTGTCTTGTTTAATCCAGGGCCTTAAATTTATGCCACTGACATTGTTTTTCTAACTGGCTCTTGCTTGGTAAGAAACTTTAATTACTTGGAGAAGACTTTTCAGCAGCTGGTTATGATATGCTTTACTGTGAGTGAATATACTGCAGTGCTAGGGGTGACAAGCACTCTTCCCCATTTGAGAGTATTTGTTGAACATCATCCACCGGCATCAGAAATTTAAAAAATAAATTTAAAAAAGGATATGTTGGCCTGCTTTATTTACATATTTGTTTCTCCATTGTTTCAGCACTCTCCTATGTGCTTGCTGTGCTTACTGATGGTCAAAAAAAAAAAAAAATTAATTCAGATTCAGTCTAATGTGGCTGCTTTCAAGGAAAAATCAAGTGACAGAGCTGTGCAAAGAAGGCCATGAGCCAGTAAAACCCTTTCTGTGACATGCAGCATGTGGATGGATGACAGGGTGTTAAATGTGTCTGCTTTCCCTTGCCTTCCCATTTGTCCTTGGGAAGGACAGTGCTAAAAATCTCTCACAGTTGTTGCTGTACTCTTCTCACCTGCTTGTTGTTTCTGCTGCTTGCCCAGGCTCTCTACAGCTCAGGCTGCTGCCCTGGGCTGAACTTGGGGAAACCCAGGGCTGGTGACAAGCCCAGAGCAGCTGCTGGAGCTCTGCTGTGTCCTGGCACGCAGAAGTTGCCTCTGGAGAATTGGAAACTCCCCACCTGCAGCAAATACATTTGGATGGACAATATTGGTGTTTGCTTTCTTTAAATGAGGAGGAATATATGAAGACTTCTTACTCCTAAGAGGGGTGCAAAGTGAGGGTTACTTTGTTTAGCTGATAGTGCTGGAGTTGTCACAAACCCTCACGCCAGCATATGTAGCTAATACAACCTCTGGTTCTTTGACTACAGTGTCAGTACAAGGGACTTAGAGGACTCCATAGTGACTGCTGTAGTGTAATATTACACCATTTCCTTTTATATAAATCTCTCAGTTTCATTATCCAGAACTGTTATGGTTTGGTGTCTGCTTCTCCTTTTGAAAGGCTTCTACAGAGTTGTTGGGACACACTTTTGAATTTTAACCCCTGTGTTCAGCTGCAGTTCTCACATTCACCTGCCTGCTGAACAAACACAGGAAAAGGTTCTTTTAGCCAGAGTAGTAAGCAAGATGTTTTGTTCTTCTCCTTATAGGATTGTGTTTGCATCCTCCAGCTGCTTTTGCCATTTTCCTTTGTAATTTTTTTTTAACTTTGATGCAGAATAGATAGATTTCATATGCTTTTCTGAAGGAATCTTGCCAACATAGTAGAAAGGTATTTATGCTTTTACTTCTGTGGAGACATTTCATTGGTCATATTCTAGGGATTATGTTCTCTTCCTATGTGGCTGTAGTGGCATATGGTCAGTGTGATGACTAGAACTCAAATCCATTGTTTTATGCTTTTCTCCACTGAGGAATGCCTTGTTTGCAGTCAAATTCATGGCAGCCTTTGGGACTTCTATCTTGCCATTTTTCCATGTTTAATCCGCCATTGTTTCAGTATTTATTGCCGTCAGCTCTTTCTACTGGACCTATGGGTTCAGTGTCAATAATTCTCCTGGGTTTGTCATTTCCAGATTTTATCAGCAGATCCTACTTACTCCCACTAGCTTCCTTATTGCGTTGTCCATGGCTGGCTCAGTTACAGTTACTTGTTTATCCACCTGAAAGCTCCTTCCTCCTCCTCATCCGGTCTTTATTAACGTCACATGGCACTGCATCAAAAGGGTTTTTTTTTTTAAATTGAAACTCAGTTCATCATTCATTTTATAGTTAGAGAAAAATAATTGCTTTGTGAAACAAAACCAGAATGTTTGCAAAATTGGTTGTGCCTCTGTTATATTTATTCCTGTTTTCCTGTAGCCTCCAACTTAATTATTTCCTTCATGTTTGCTCAGAACCCTTTCAAGCTTTTGAAACCAATAGTGGTCCTACACTAATCTGGATCACATTTCCCTCCTCCACACACACACACTCTAACTGTGAGTACGGCATTGGCTCTTCTACAGTCTCAAGGCATCAGCCCTCATTTGATGGATGTCAGGTGCTGGTTTTGGCATTTTCTCAGGGAGAAGGCTGCCTGGAGCAAATTAGCTCTTTACTTTGCTTTCAGCAGGTGATAACTCCTGCTTTCACACAGCCATCACCTGCTTTGGCCCTGCATCAATATTGCCACTTCCTGAAAGCTCTTTCTTTTGTTTTGTGCTGTTATGCGCAGATGATTTTCAATCTTGACCCTAGTGAAGCTCTGTCTTTTGTTTTTATTTGCATGTCTGAAAGGCTTGGTAAAAATGTATTATAATTTTGTTCAATGTATTTTAATTATCTGGAATTCCTGGCAAATTTTACTTTGCACATCACAAATCTGGGACATGATGTAGGTTTGTTTCCTGATCATAGTTTCTGCCCTCCCCACATCCACATTCCTGGCTGTTCTCTGTTGACTCATGGCTCCCTGTAGGAAATTGTCTGACCTTATCAAGGTAACAGCTTTCCCTCTATCTTTCCTTCTCCCTTTTTCCCAGATTCTTCAAGCTCTTGCATGCTCCAGTCTGCAGTGAACCCGCTGTTTAATGGTCTGTTAATATCTCAAATATTAGTGACTTATATTTCATTCTCACGTAAAATGATTGAAAACTGACTCCTCCTGCCAGTCAATGTTGCCACATTTGTGTTTGTCATTCTCTGTCACTCAGCACAGCTGAGCCATTGGTGTCAAGCTCAGTCCAGCATGAAACCTTTGTCCATTTCAGTGTTGGCTTTCTAACCACAGCTCTGAACACTTGTTCAGCTGCAAAGGTAGAGATGTGTGCTCAGAAGGATCTGGTTGTATTTACTTCATGAAAACTCTCTTGACCAGTAGTTGCTCCACATCCCTCTGGAAAAAATACAGATTTCAGGCTGAGGGATTTTGGTAGCAAAGCTTGTTGGAACCTGGTGTGCTGCTGCAGCTGTGGGGAAATGATACTGGAGTGTGGGTCTGGACCCCTTTCTGCTCTGCAGGCCTGTCTGATTCTGGGCATTCCATTATGGATAACATCATACTGGTCAACCTGTTTAAATATAAAATAATGAACATTACTAATAGGTAGTCTTCAAGTCTGGAAATTCCCTAGTTTGTAGGATTCAAAAATATGAAGTTTGGACATTTTCTTCTTTTCAAGTTGATACCTCAAAGACATCTCCTTTTCCTTGGTTATTTCTGCTCTTCTTGGGAGTCTTTGTCACCTGTGAACAATGTGGCGTTGCACATCTCACACATAGCAAAGGTTAGGAAAAAAAAAAGAAAAAAGAACTTTGATTTGGGGCTGTGTTCTTTTATCTTGCATAAAGTTGGATTTTATTTCCTGACTCAAGCTCCTTTACTTTGTTGACTCTCAGGTTTTGAGTTCCATGGCTGGAAATACTTTCTTTTTCAATGCAGGTTGCAACCTCCTTTTTCTCTTGGCACATGTGATTATCAGAGGTTGGAGTTTCAGCTATTAGCATTGTGACCTGCTTAGTCCTGTGTGAAAGCAGCATTTTTTTCAGGGAGTGCAGGAGAACATGTGACCTGTTAGCTGAAACAAAGAGGTTTCCAGTTACAGGTAACCATTTTACCCTTATCCAGAACCTATTGTTTCTTCCAGGTACATTGCAAGTGTTCAAATACTTCTAATTAGTCCACTCAAGATCAGCAGAGAAACAGAACATCATTCTATAAATGTAGTCTAAATATGACCATAAGAACATGGTTTGAATTTATAAATACAAATTCCTATATTTGCAGTCTGTGGTGTTTTCCATCATTCTGTGGGATCCTAGTTGACCTGCAGGTGGTGGCCCTTGTTTCATGCCTGTTAAAAATCAAATACTTTCAAATAAATGGGTGAAGCTGTAATGGGACTTCTCTGCTTAGGAGACTAAAGAGTCTTTGCACTTGGGCATGAGCAAAGCTCACAAGTGTTCATACAGAGGTTCATGTTAGTCTGTCATTTGTGCATTTCATACAAGGGTTTTTAATTTATAACATCTTCATTATGACCACATTCGTGTTAAGTGGTGACCTGTAGTAGCAAGACCTCTTCAATAACTGGAGTTGAAAGAAAAAGTAAAAGGTTTGTCATCAAGATTGCCTTTTGAATGAGGAGTTGCACTGAACAGGCTCTTCAGATTCCAGTCCTTTGCTGTTCAATGAAATTGCATTGTCTGTCTGTGTCTGTATGACTTACCCTGGCATCTTGGTCACTGGAGGTGCTTGAATGAGTTTCTGTATGCATTTGCCTGCATGCAGTGTGGTCTGTTACCCTTTCTGCAGGGCACAATACAAATACTTTTTCTGGTGTTTCTGGAAACTAATTTCATGTTGGTTTTTTTATTCTTCTCCCACTTCAGGGCCAAGATGAAGCTGATCCATCAAAACCACCCTGGCTCAAAGGAGGGTAAGTGGTATTTTGAGGTCTTTTATCCCTGTCTTTATAATTAGGGTGCACTTTAGAAGTCTGCAGTTCAGTCTAAGTAAAAAATAGCATGTTTTTGATGAAATAATCAAGTGACCAAACCTCACTAAAGGCCAGGTTGCTGCTGTATTTCAGTCTCTTCTTAAGCAGCTGGAGATGGGATGTGCAGTTTTTCCAGACCTGTGGTTAAGATCAAGGCATTAGTTGCAATGTATAATCTACAATGTGTTGGTGGCAAGTGCTTATGGCAGCAGTGTTAAATAATTGCAACTGGGTACCTCAGAGTGATCTGGATGAAATCCTTTCTCCTGGATCAGTCATTGGTGGCAGCAGGGAAAGAGTAGCTCTGAAAGAGTACTGTCTTTTGCTCTTAAAAGAAGAAAGGTTTGGGGAAGTTTTCTGTATTTGCAACGATTCCTTGTAGTAGAGAAAACTGCAGTAACTCTAAAAATTATTTCAGTTTGTATTTTTAAAGTATTTCTCATCATGCCTGTTTAGTACAGATGAGAGTGAGCAGGTCGTGCGTTCTCTCCACAGCACACTACTTGCAGCAAATGAAGCAGACAAATTCTGATTGTAATTTCAGCACGACACTCTGTGGTAATAGGTGCCAGCATGGCAGCATCCCTGGGATCCTCTGGCAGGGAAAAGACAGTGACACATTTTGCAGGTTATGTGCCTTGCACATGAGCAGGGTGATTTGATTTGGTGGTGGGGTCCCCATTAGGAGCTGTCAGTCAGCAGCAGCAAGATTTGTCCTGAAATCTCAGCCAGACGTTGGCTTGCTGCACGCTTAAGTTAATTTTCATACTACTGAAGGAAGCTTCCTTAATGAAACACGAAGTTATATTGGAGACTTCATTATATGACATTCTGCTTTTGGAGACATTGTTCTGTGGTATTTATATTCCCATGAAGTGTCACCTGCAGATGCCTGGAGCTGCCTAGCAACCCCCTGCTTTTCCCAAGGAACCTGAGGCTTAGTGAGGGGGCTGCTGGAGAATTGGCAATTTGCAGGAGCAGGAGGCAGTGATTTATTGTAACTGTAAACACCACCTTCTCCTGCTTTAGCAAGGAGACAATGCACACCAAATTATTTCCTAGCCTGAAAAGTGGATACACCTACAAGTCCTGAATTACTTAAACATGCGTTGTCAATTCAAGGCATTGTTTGCTCTAGTCTGTAATTTTTTTTCTTTTCAATGCAAGATTTAACTAAACAGTCTGGCTAATGTAGTTTTGACAAAAGTTTGTCATACTCATCCCATGCAAAGGTTTCCCAGAGGAGGTGATTGTGGATCATAAACCTTTAATTCCACCCTTAGCCACGTTTTGGCCTATTAGCCGCAAAGTATATTAAAGAATTTATGTTATTTTTTCAATGGAAAGATTAGAGTTGCGGTGCCCTTTGAAGAAAGTAGTCATCCTCTGTCATTGCAAACCACCTTGGCTTGCTTAGATTGTCAAGATTTAGTGGAAGCCTCAACTAATACAACTTGGATTAAAAGATGAATACATGCTTCAAGAAATTTTAATCTACAATATAATGCTACAGGCATTCCCTGCCTGTTATCATTGGCTTTGGAGATATCACTTAAAAAAAAAAAAGTACAATTGGTATTATGGATCAATCTCTGGGTGTAGTATCTCATATCTATATCTTCCATTTATTAGTGCAAATTATCTTATCATACAGAAATGCTATTCACTCCTCAATACAGCTCTCCATAATAATGCTATAAATATTACATCCACTGCAGAGGAGAGTTACCCTATTACATATAAAACTACACTGTGCATATTTGAGGCACTGTCAATTCTTCTGTCTGTACAAACACTAATTTTATTAAGTGACATAGTAGTTCTGCTTGAATAAAGGGACTGAGGTAGCTGAAAACACAACAATTTTGAAAATTAGGAGTTGCTGAATTTTTAAAATAGATATTAACAAGCTAAAAGCAGGTCATCTGGTGTGTAACTGTGTAGGTACTAGGACACCTCTTCAGTGACAAATACAAGCACCTTTTAAATACATTTGTCATCCTGGCTTACCACTGGTTCTCTCATAAACCTCAATCTATCAAAAGTACTTTGCAACAAACCAAGTTGTAACTAGATGTGTTTCTCAAGTGCAATAATTTATATAGGCTCATCTTGAATTTATAAAGCATGCAATTTTAATGTTCTTCTTCTTTCCTGGGAAATGTCAGAGTATCACAGTTTCCTTTCAATTATATTAGAAAAAAAAATTGAAATAATGTAGGAAAAAACTATTAGCAGGAGCATTAACTCTTGAGTTTTACTTGTGATCATTTTGTTGAATCTTTTTCAGGTTATGCACTCTTCCTTTCGATTTTATATATGCTTTTATAATTCAAGGGATTTACACCAATCCTTGACGCGGAGCTTATCTACCAATAAAACTGTGTTGTGGTTTAAGTAATCTTGGGATTTAATGCATCCTCTGGGTAGTCTACCCAGACATCTATTTTAACCCAAAACAATGTCACCAGTAATGAAAATGTTTTGTAAAGGCAGCAGACAAATGTGGCAATATAAACATATTTTGTACTTCTTGATGTAGGTGAGATTTTTCTGTAATAAGTCAGAAGGGATTTTTTTTGTATGACTTGGCCGAAAAGTTTTTCTGGAATTCCTTATTGGAAATTATTATAGCCTCTCACTGAGGATTTCCAGTGTTGGAAAACTGCACTGCTGGAAAACTGTGGAGCTGACACAACTCCTGCAGTTCCACATGACTGCTCACCTCCCCACCAGGCTTGTTCAGCCAGCAGCAGCTGTCAGCTCAGCCATGGCTTGGACACGTCACCCTCCTACGCCTCATCAAAAAAGTCAGTTTTACTCTAACAATTCTGTCACATGTTTCTGCAATAATGGACTGTTTTCCTCTTTGTCACAACCTCATGCTAGGCTGTGTTGTGACATCCTTGTCCATCCATAAGCTATAGTATAGGTTCTGTCATGCTGGATAGTTTTTGTTTGGGTTTTTTTTTTTGCCTTTGGCTGTATTTAAGGGGGCTTGAGTATGCCCTGCTCTCTAATGGCTACAGGCTGCCTCTTGTCATTTATCAACCTTACAATTTGCATGGCATGTGCAAATTTATAATGGCAGTTTGATTTCCTATATTATTTTGAAAGGTAGTTTTTTATGGCTGTAAAAACTGTTTGTCCCATACTCCTTTTTCTTGTAATTTTCCTGCAGAGCATTTTGACTGATTATATTGTACCAAATCAACAAAATAACTAGGCTGAAATTGTCAGCCAGATTGTCACACCAATACCAGAACATGTAAGCCAGAGTGGCAGGGAGTGAAGACAAATGGCTAAAGATAGAGAGGCAGAGGGTTCCTTTGCAGCCTCTGTAATCAAGAAGACCTCAGGAATAATATTCTTCATGTCAGCAAGGCCTGAGAGCAGAGTGGAGATGAGGAGGGTGAGACAGACATTGAGAGGTGCTGCAGGTTTTTCCTGCTGGGCTCGGTGTTCATTGCAGGGAGGAAGGCACAGCAGAGAGATGTGTGCTCAGTTTCCAGCTTTAGGGAAAAGCACTATCTAAAGTCCTTAGAGATGGATGCATTTACTGGGGGTCTTTAATCTGGGTTAGTAGACCATCTTCAAGTACAGGATTACATCCATGTGGTATAACCAGTAAGTGGCAGGATCCAGGTACAATTATCCAGGCTGGTCTTGTCTGGAGGGAAGTAGGTTAGAGTGTTTTATTTCATCAGGCCCTGGCTGTTGCTGGGGGAATCACCCTTTTGCTCCTTTACCACTTCTGCCAGCAAATGCCATCTCTTGTGTGTACAGGTCTGCATGCCTTGAAATGCTGAGCACCATGAATGGCCTCTTTTATAGAAATAAAAATAATATATTTTCTTCTCCAGTGTCAGGTTTTTCCTAATAATTAGATGGACCTTAAGGGCCAATATTAAGTGTGTACTACACTAGAATCTGAAGAAGGGTAGCAGCATCCAGCCCCTGTGCTGATTGTCTTCTACATGCTCCTTCCTAATCACCAACACCAGGCAGGAACATCTGGATTGTTGTGTCTGAAGATAAACACTTAATCGTTTTTAGCATTAACTTTACACTTTCTTAAGTATAATCTTCTGGCTGCTTTTCTTCCTCCAGTAAAGCATCCCCCTCTTCTCCCCTCCCAACCCTAAATTAATTAGGTTATTTTTTCCTTCCTCCTGAATTTCCAGGCCTGCAGGTGGTCTCTATGGCATTGATAGCATGCCTGATCTGCGCAAAAAAAAGCCAATTCCACTTGTCAGTGATCTGGTAAGAGATTTGTTTGTTTCTCTTCTGTCACACAGCATTTACCCAGCTGGCTTTACTTTCTTGATATATGGGTACATTCATTGTCACTTCAAGAAGCTCAAGCATTTTGTTAAATTAATTTTCATGCTAAAGGGTTAGGAGTACTGCTTGAAAAATCTCAGTGAGAAGCTATGGTTTTGTAGACAATTTCATTCATTTGACAGAATCAGGGTATTTTTCATGTTCTTTATCCTTTTTATTTTACACAATATATTTGATTGTTTTTAGACCTGCATAATTTTAAAATGTTTTGCTAAATATCACATACCTTAGGGAAAGTTCTAATGTCCATGTGAGGTTTGGCAGCTTACCAAAAGGCTGGAATTTTAGAGGATAGATAAACGAGCATATGTGCTTGGATTTTTAAAAGCTATATGCAATATTGCCAGTAGACTTCTGCACTGAGGAAGCATGAGAATCAAGTGAGTAATGAGGACAACTTTCATATGCTTGTATGATATGGTGAAATAAGGCTTCTGCAGGACAAATGGTTTTCTGTTGGCTGTATTCAGTACACGTAGCGATTTCATACTTGAGAGAAATGCTGTAACAGCTGAAAGACCAAAGTTTCTATATCCTGTAATTCATGTGAAAAAATGCATACAATTTTGTCTGCCAGTTTATGCATGGGCAGCTTGGTATGTGTCTAGCTAACTGCTTTGTATCTTAAATCTTTGCAACAATGGCATTAACTTGTGTTACTTCCCTTGAATGCATTCATTCTCTCTCTTCACAGGCCATGGTAAGTGGAGGTGAAGACTATCCATCAAGTTTTCACCAGAAAAAAAATCCCCTTACTTTATGTTTTTCCCTCTCTACTTCTTTGCTTTTTGTTTTGTACCTGCAGTATTGCAGTGAATGCGTATCCAGCACTCTGTCCTGCTCCATCACTGTTGGAATGAACTTTTTCAATTTCTCTTGAAACAATAAAGCAGAACACAAATGGTACAAAGCTGATAGAGTTGAATGATTTCAGAGCAAATGCTGCTATCTTTAAATATCCTCTGTTTCATGTTACTGAAGTGGCTGCAGAAATCCCTTTTATGCCACTGTGAGGTGCTGCAAAGACAATGCCCTGTGCTGTCCACAGCTGCACAGCAGTGTTGCCATTATGTGAAAGGAAGTTCTTTGAGTGTTAAATGCAGTTCATTGTGTTCAGTGATGGCTGATGAATGTGATACACCATCACATTCAAACCTCTGCTCCCAACTCACTCCCCTTTCTTTTATCCTTGTTACTTGCAACCTCTTTACTGTCACATTTTGGGATACTTTATGTTTTGTAAAGCTGATGAAATAATCTCCTTTTGGATGAATGAAGTTAGATCTAGAAAAGTGAGTCTGTTGTGACCTCAGACATGAGAAGAGCTACTGTTGCTACCAGAATGCAAAAGTGAAGATGCAAACCCAGGTTTCATTGGCAATTCTTTCGGAGAAACAAATAGAAATATACCAGAATGAGACTGATTATGGACAGATGGAAACAATTTGGAGACCTTTCAGAGTATATGTTTGACTCCTCTGAGATGTGAACACTCTTTTAAGCAGCCTACTTAAATGCAGTAGATTGCTGTTTTGGTGTCTGGCATGAGAGAGTCCCCTTGCTCACATCTCTGGACATTTAATGCCATTGCACTTGTAAGTGTTGGTGGTGAATAACAAACTTTCTTCCTCCCTAGTCACTGGTTCAGTCCCGAAAAGCTGGAATTACCTCAGCAATGGCTACTAGAACATCTCTCAAAGATGAAGAGCTGGTAAGTGGGAGGGTTACTTGACTTCTCTTAGTTCTTAGTAAGAAAATTAAAAGGATTTGGCTCTCTGAGATTCAGAGCCAGCTTCACAGATGTCTAAAAATATAGATGCAAAGATTACTGTATCATTTGTTTAAAGAAACTAAATACGTAAAAATAACATTTAATGTATCAATGCAATCCTGACAAATGTAGAAACCCAGAATCACAGAATATGCTGAATTGGAAAGGCACCCATCAGGATCATTGAATTCAACTCCTGGTCCTGCATAGAACACCCCAAGAGACATCATCTGCCTTGATGGTGTTGTCCATACACTTCCTGATCTCAGTAATCCTACCATTTCCTTCTATGCTATCTACCAGAAGGCACAGTGTGTGGAGCTTGCTTTATTCAAGATATTTCCCATCCACAAACATTAATCTTCCAATTTTTTTAGTGCTGGGGGAGACATTTTTGGAAGGTGGAAGGGTGTCCTTTGACACTGCATGTAAAAATTTGATGCATTTTTGCACCTCAGGTGTGCAGCTTTATTGCGCTGGTCGTGCCTTTTCCTGTAAAACTCTCGTGTTAACCACCAAAAGTGGGCTCAGTCACTTCCTGGATATTCATTTACATGTGCTCTTGCCTTTCAGAAATCCCATGTCTATAAGAAGACCTTGCAAGCCTTAATTTACCCCATCTCTTGTACAACCCCACACAACTTTGAAGTGTGGACAGCCACAACTCCCACCTACTGCTACGAGTGCGAGGGGCTGCTGTGGGGCATCGCGCGGCAGGGGATGCGCTGCGGCGAGTGCGGGGTCAAGTGCCACGAGAAGTGCCAAGACTTGCTCAATGCTGACTGCCTGCAGAGTGAGTAGGGGCCACTGGAGAGTGGCTGCTCCAGAAACAGTTTCCACAACCTTCCTAAATGTACTGCTGGTGTGTCAGGGATCAGTGAAGCTGCAGTGTTTGTGTGTTTTTTGAGAAGGTGCCATTGGGCTAAGCCTACCTCCTCAGGCACAGACAGCTCCACTGGTGCTGAAGAACTTTGCAGCATTGTGCACGATGTCCTTTAAAAGAACTTTTCATTCTCTATTCTTTCACATCTGTTTGTTGTTTTTGGTTGACTTTTTGTTTGTTGGTTTAGTTTTTTGTTTTGCTCGCCCTCCTTGTGTCAGCTCAAGTTGTGTATTTGCTAGCATATCCTGCACTGAAGTGTGGGTTGGATGAATGGGGTATGAGGCTGAATATTCTGATGTTTGTTCTGTCCCCCCGCTATGGTATTGCAGTTGGGTTGCTTGTTTCATCTAGTCAGTCTGTGCCACTGTTATAAGCCTTTTAGAACAACTCTGGGTTCCTGCTCAGGATACAGAGTCCCAGGAGTTAGCCTGGATTATCTGTACCAACACCAATGGGAAGGCATTTTGTCTTTTCAACAATAGGCCTGCCTGGCTGAACCACTCTAGAGACTTGGAGCAGATATGGTGAGTCAGATACAAAGGTGTTGTTTGAGGATATGGGCAGTATTTCATCTTTCTACTACCATTTCTGATTATTTTGTTGGTGTAAAAAACTAAGTCATCCCTTCAAGGAACTATAACTTTTCAGAATAAATGACACCTTATACGAACAATGGAGAAGTTTAAAAGGAATTTAGTTAAAGGGGAAAAAAGAGAAAAAAAAATTAATTTAGGCATCTGCCTTGGTCCAATTGTTTTTATTTGCTTGAAATCCCATTTCTTAATTCAGTGTCAAATTTATATTCCTGCTTGAGAGCAAAATATCTCAGTCTAAATAGAATAGAAATTTCTTCCATGTTTTTTAAGTGTTGAGTAAGAAGGTGTGGCTCTTTCTGTTCCCTCTTACTTTTCTTGTCATTGTAGCCTGATGGACTAATTCTAAGGAATCAGAAAAGTTTGTGAAGTGTGAAGGGACTTATTACAAATTCCTGTCAGCAATTCTAGGAATATAAAAAGTCATATCTTTTATCTACCTTTGGCTGTAGTTTGGGAAAGCTGAGCTAAGTGATTCAGGAAGGGAAACCAGTGGATCATAGGTAATTTGTTTTTTCTTAAGACTCTTCTTAACAGTCCAAATGGATATTGTTTATTCTTGTATTTTTCATGTGTGCAGAGTCTTAGATTTGTCATAGTTAGGTTTAGGGCTATTTGCAATGGCTTTTTTGTAAGACACATGATCCTGGCCAAACACCTCTGTTCCCCAGCTGCTTAGTGGTTCCAGATTTGTCTTTGAGGGTTGGGAAGTGAGTTTATAGCATTTGAACTGTTGCATCATTGGCACTTTGGCTTTGTTGAGACCTTTCTGTGAATAAGCAAAGAGCTGTGGTGTTGCATTTGGTCCAGGAGAATGTAGTGTGGTCATAGCCCAGTTTTCTGTCACAGTCTGATTGATGCACAGGATCAGTTTCTGAAAATAACCTTTTTACTTCTGGAGTTCACCAGAACTCTCTGCTCACTGGTAATTTTCAGTCTTTGGGGTGAAAAGCTCAGAGCATCCAGGCTTGATTCAGAAGCCATGATGCTGTAATGTTGCAAGGGAGTTGTGATATCTCAGAAAGGGAGAAATCTCTGGAGAAGTGAGGAGGATTAGGTTTGCACCAGCAGTGGAGATGAAACAGGCACAAAGCTGTTGTACAGAGCAGTGGTCCTGAAGTTGAAAACAACAGAGAAATACCTCTGTATTAAAGAAATAGCTAATGACTAAGTGGGAGTATGTTGCTGCAGAAGAGGTTTGTGGCTATTCATGTTCAGGAAGGGAGGATTCATAAGGAGGAGAAACATGAAGATGGGAGTGGGTACTGGAGAGGGTTCAGTAGTAATGGGAGAAATATGAAAATGTCTTGAGAAAGGATGTTGCAAGATTGTTAATCTTTCAAAAGAGAGGCTTGTCAGTCTGTGACAGGAGGGCAGGAATCATGCTGTTTCAGCAAAGAAAAAAAAATAGCTACACTAGGTCTGTCCTAATACAATGTTTCTAAAGGGATGTTGTGGAGCCCAGGGCAGAGGTGTAGGACATCTGCATGCAGTGTACCTGCTACATCTCCAGCTTGCTCTTACAGTTTACTGATATCCATGTCCTAGGGCAGTAGATACTGTTTCATAGCTGGGAGCGGTGGCTCTGTGAATTGGTTTAGTCCTTGTTTATGCTTTCACCATGTTGGGGAAGAGGGAGATAAACCACAGGGAGAAAGATGATCTTTTTAAGGTTATTGTTTACAAAAGAGAAAAAAGGCTGAATTTACTGTGAGAAAAATAAAGGTAGAAGTAGAAGAGAATTTAAGTGATTCAGACTCTCCGAGAACAGGGTGTCTCTGCAGCTGAGACTCTGAAGAGTAACCATGGGGGAAAGTTTTCTGGTCTCTAGTTATAATTACATAATCTTAGCAGTGGGCTGTGGGATGTGATGATGGCAATACTGTGTGTTTTTCCATAGAAAGAAGAAACAACTGAAAATTACTTTTCATATATGGCAAAGCATTAAGTATGAACTTGTTACTTTATTCAGGGTGTTGCAGATGTTTTCACATTTTCTTTCAAAGTGTAAACTCGTGCTACTTCATCACACAGAGTTACAGAAACAGAGGAAACAACTGACAGTACAACAGGCTTAAAATGTGTGAAGCGTGTAGAAAGGTAAAAGCCAACCAAACAAAAATTTTATTTACTGAGTTACTTGTAAGGTGTCCAGGAAGAGAGACTGTGAGCAGTCTTCAGGGGTACCCCCTGTGAATGTGGAAGATGTCATTAGCTGGAGTAAGATGTAGAGATGGTAATGGAGATGATAATGGAGATGGTAATGGTGTGATGAAAAGGTAGAAAAGACAGAAGAGAGGGGTGGGAGTTGGAGAAGGGGATTGAGTGTCCCCCTGGAATGGGTAAACAACTGTTATCAATACTAGAAATGTATTAGAAGGCAATTTCAGGCAACTGTGTTCTTTGCTTCGGTGTGTTCATGCTAAATTTCTTCTAACTGGAACCAAACAAACCAGAAGAAAATGGAGGAGTTAAATTTCTTTTTATTTGTATGTTTGAAGAACATAGTCTGTGCTTGAGGAATGAGAAACAGGGTGTCTGGGTGACAAGCAACAGTTTAGAGATCCCATAAATTCAAGACTGAACTTTCTTGTATATTGAACTCAGGAGGGATTTTTTCCTAACAGAAGCTTTATTGTTGCTGTCGGCAAAAAGCCCAAAACATTCTCAGGACATATCTTCACTTATGTCTATTTAGGGCTTCCAGAAAATGCAACAGTGGAGTAAAATGAATTTTCAGACTGGTAGCAAATACAATTCTATTGATTATACCTTGATGCCTCAGGATATATATTCACTTCAATCTGTGTAAGTCTTCCAGAAAATGTTGCACTGGAGTCAAATGTTCAGGCTGGTCACAAATACTTTTCCATTGTTTATGCCTTAAAATTTTGGGTAGACACCTGGGGCTTTATTCCTTAGATTTAGAATGTGCTGTTTATCCATTTTCCACCCTTCATACCTTTCTGGGGGAAATAATTCTCCAAGTCTTTTAGAATTAAGTTTGGTTGTCTCTTCTGAGGGTATTTTTCTTTATGTCTATGTTTTGAAGAAACTTACTATCTGATACACTCAACAAATTTATCATCAGTGTGGGACTGCACTGGTGTAAGGTTCAGCAATGCTTTGTTGCAATTTTAATCCAAACCCATTTCCAGACTGCTTTAGCAGGGCTATTCCATGAATTGGTGGTGCCTGAAGTGCAATAACCTGGAATCAGTTGTAGCATGTGTACTGCAGCCTCCTGGTTTGTAGTTTTGTAGGTACTTAGGAGTTATTATTCTGATGATAGGGCACTTAACTTTTTATCATAAGCTCATAAATACCTGCTCAAGGGACAGTGCTCTCTTTGTAGCTGTCTGCTATTCTTGAAAGTAGTAGAAATCTTTGCTGAATACCTTTCTTTTCTTACTTGACTGAGAGTGGATATAGGGATGTTCTTAACATCCCGATGGCACATAAAGCTTTTGGAAACTGAGTTTTTATCTCTTGCCTTGAGCATTGGTGTAGTAGTGACTGAATTACAGTGGGTTGGGCAATTCTCGTGTCAGAGAAGGAGTAAATTTGGAGCTGGATGTGTAGGAGACCAAGGAACAAATGCAGGGAAGTTATTACCAAGGGGGTGGAAAGGAAGGACACTGTGTGATCAAGAGCCTGGTAAGAGGCCCTTCAGAGGCACAGTTCAGGGCTAGCTTTTTTGCTCGATGCATTTTGACTCAGGATTGTGAGGCAGGTGTGATTGTTGCTTTTTGGATGAGAAACTTGTGTGTTTTGTACTCTGAGTTCAGAGGCTGCAGTTCTGAGACCAAGTCAGTGAGGGGAGGGTTAATCAGACCAATTAGGACGTGTGCTAATCATCTTGGCTTCTGAGTTGAATGATGGTTAGACACCATAATGATGAACAGTTGTTTGCTCCCAGAGTCCTGTGTAGGAAAATATTTGCACAGAAGGAAGAAGGATACCTTTATTTGAAACTTGAATATCTATTTTAAGTTTCAGGAATATATAATTTCTAAGCATTATCCGCCTACTGAACAGCTGCCTTCTATCCTGACTGTGCTGCTGTCATAAATTCTTCTTAAAGCATAGAATAACAGCACTGGTAGTTTACTAATAGCTGTATCAATACAATTCCCAATATAGATATATTTGCTTTCTGTTTCCAGTCATAAATTGAATAATAATTCAGTCCTAGAGAGGAAGAAGGAAAGCCTAGAACCTGTACGCATTACTTTTATATTCCAATCCCTTTCTGTTGCCATTCACAGGATTTTAAAAGCTCATCCACTGACAAAAAACCTCTTTGCTGATTAAAGAAACAAAATCCCAATCCAAGAGCAGAAAAAGCACCCTCTGCCATTCAGTACAGTGACATATTTTGCATCTGAAATATACACACATCATTGTTAATTAGCCTCCTGGTGGTTGGTGTAGAAGCCCTCTTGGTTTTGTACCAAGAAGCAGGTGACAGAATTAGGAAAGTGTGTATTGTTGAGACAGCAGAACAGACATTGTCTGTTGTTAGTCTGTATTGTTAAATAAGGTGTGTGTCTGATTCAGGCTTTTGCCCTCCAGTTCAGGCACAGTCTCTGCAGGCAGAGAGAGATCTTTTCCAGGGAAGGAATAATGGAACTGCCTGGGCAAACTATCTAGGCAGAGTGGGGAAGCAGTGTGGATGGAGTTGGGGGGCTTCCTCTGGAGTCACAAGGCAGGAGGAGACTCGAGGGTTGTAGGGGTCTGTGTGTCATGGCTTGAACATCCTGCAACCCTGGGTGCCCTGGACTGCTGCTCTGCTTCCAGAGGGATAAGTCCACTGTGCAAAGTCTCTGGAGATTGTGGGAATGTTAAACATATTTTTAATTAGAATTCCTCCATTTGTCCAAATTTGCATTTTAAAGTCTCGTTTGATGGTCCTGCAATGCTTGCATTAAGGAAAGTTTTAATTTGGTTCTTAATTTCCTTGAAGTCAGAAAGGTCAGGGCAGAGTTGATTTATTTGGATGATGACAGATCTCAGAATTCCAGCTAGGGAAGGCAAATTGTTCAGTTTGGCCTTTCTCAATTTCCCAGTAATTTTCTGTAGTTCTGCATATATGGCATAGAGTCCGTCTCCATCCTCAGGAGACCTAGTTCTGTTAAAGCTGAATAGCACTTCTTATCTGAAGTTCAAAGCATAGCCCCTGGTATCATTTCAGTTTCATATTCCTTTAATAAATGCTAGGTGCATCACCGGTGAGTAGAAACAGCGGGGACTGTGTAATTAATTCCAGTATTTTTGATTTCATTTCATCTTAAGCCAACAACAGGAAACTCTGGGGCATGTACTTTTTATTGTACTAAATGAAATGCTGAACATCAAGCCTCTAGCAAGAAAAATGAAAAAGTACTCAGGTAATGTAAAATTATAGCTTCTTTCACACCCAGGTCCTTAATAACATGCTTTGGTATACAGTGTCCTTAATGAACTTCTGACACTTTGTTGGTTACAGTCTATTGCAAACTGGTTTTATTCTGTTTGTTTGTGTGCTGCTGGGCTCCTGTGTGTGTATGTGTTGATAGGACATTTTTTATATTTAGTCACTACTTGTTGAAGCAGTTTCTTATGCAAAACTGTAGTTCCCTATAGCAAGGGTACTTCAGATATCATATTTGCCCACTTCTGGAAGAAAACAGTTCCATGTGTCTTGGTGATTGATGACCGCCTTTGCGCACACCTTGCACCTGCTTTGATACGTATTTTTGAGGTAATTTAATATTTGGTGAATACCTGAATGGGGGCATTTTTCCTAGGACTAAGCTTACTTTAATTAAACTATCCTGGAGAAGAAAAACAAACAGAAGTATATTGCATTAAACAGAAAGGGTATGATTGAATGTGTTCACAGGACTTTTGTGGTGGTTTAGCTTAATCTGACTTAAGATCATAATTTGAAATTGCTGCAGACAGTGTACAGAGAGACTGTGTGCAATCCTGAGTTCTACTTTCATTTCACACCTGAGTTATCTGCCCTGTTAGCTCACATTGGTGCTTTTATTGATTTATGTCTCACATCTGACGCAGTAGTCAGTTTCTAAATTTTGACAGTAATAATGACTGTCAGAATTGAGTAGGAAGTATTTGGTGGTGGGAGTGGTCTTATCTCATAATTATATGAACTTTGAATTTTTTTAAGAAGTATGCAAGCAGCCAGAGGTTTTTGTTTTATCAGATGGAGCTGACTGCCTCTGCAATTATAGACTATGTGCCTGGCACTTGTGTTTCCAGCTGCTGGACACTGTGGTAGCACTGCATGCTTATAATAGCACAAATTTTGAGCTATTGAGTTTGTTTTGTTATATGGATTTGTTATAGTTAATATACCTGTGCAGTCCTAGAAAGTGATTATTTGAGTTGTCTCTGTGTGAACTGATAAAATAGAATGGCATCCAGAGAGGCACTCCGTGTTTCTGCAGCTTGATGACTGATCCAAGCAGGATGACTCCAGGCAGAAGGAGACATAGGTTTGCAGTGATTCTGAGCTCAGCAGGGGGCTTTGTGATACACATGGGTAGAAAATGCCGACAAATGCAGGCCTCTGAAGGGCCTCTTACCAGGCTCTTGATCACGTCATGTCCTTCCTTTCCACCCCCTTGGTAATAACTTCTCTGCAGTTTGGACCCATCTAAACTTCTGTGATGCTGCAGTGCACCACTGAGGCAAGTTCTTTGGTACTGTTTGTAATGGAGGTCCTATGTTCCTCTTCTTAGCACTTGCCTAAGCAAGGATTTATTTATTCATAGCAAGGTGATGAGAGCAGAGGCCATGCTGATGCCTACTGGTAGTTTAAGGACCTCATTACTGGGTGTTTCTCAGCTGTAAGGATATTAAATCAACCTCTTGTTAGGAGGGCATTCTGATCCCAGATTGACTACCCTGTCTGTCTCCAAATGGTCCAAGTTCTCTGTGTGTTGGAGCAGGGGGGACAGAGTGTAAACATCAGTATCATCATGTGAAGAATAACTTGCAGCTTTGATCCCTCTGTCCAGATTCAGTGCGACATCATTCTGTGTATGTTTGTTCCTGATGGGCATTGTGTATTTTCTGGTGCACAGGAGCAGCAGAGAAGAGCTCCAAGCATGGAGCTGAAGACCGGACCCAGAATTTCATCATGGCCATGAAGGATCGCATGAAGATCCGGGAGCGGAACAAGCCTGAGATCTTTGACTTGATCAGAGATGTGTTTTGTGAGAGCAAAATGACACATGCTCAGCAGATGAAGACAGTGAAACAGAGTGTGCTTGATGGTACCTCAAAATGGTCAGCAAAGATCACGATCACTGGTGAGTGGGAGAGTCACGGGTTCTCTTGATCTTGCTTGGAGCCTCAAGTTGGTGTGAAATGAGGACAGAGGGGAAGGGCTTTTCTGCCTCTGTCTTTCTGCTGAGTGGACATACAGCTAGCAGGTGCAGATAGTCCTGTTGCAGGCACTGCAGTGCACCATGAGCTGAGGCTCATCAGAAATGTTCTCATGAGGGATATTCCTGTTTCTCTGGCCATTATGAGCTGCTGCTTCATGTGGTGGTCAGACACGTTGTCTTGTTGCAGGGTGGTGGTAACCCTTCTCTTTTCCTTTCAGTGGTGTGTGCTCAGGGTCTGCAGGCCAAAGACAAGACGGGGTCCAGTGATCCATACGTAACTGTTCAAGTGGGTAAAACAAAGAAGAGGACAAAAACAATCTTTGGGAATCTGAACCCTGTATGGGAAGAGAAGTTTTACTTGTAAGTGCTCTGACAGGGACTCTCAGCTCCATGACACCTGTTTGTATGATCTGTGCTTTGACATTCCTGTCTTCTCTCTCAGTATGCATTCCCACATCACCTGTAATCTGGGATTGTTATATTTTTGCTCAGCATTGTGTGTGTGTGGAGGGTTGACATCTTTAACAATGTAGGTAGTGCACACCTATTTATCCCATCTGTCTTCCTTGTGTATATGCAAATTGTCTGCTTTATGAACATTTCTATACTGATATTCCTAGAGAATGCGAAAGAGAAAGAAAAATATTTAAATCAGCAGCTATTTTTCCTGGCTAAAAAAATTCCTTGTAACATGAGAGTAAAATTTGTGTAAAAGACTAAGGAAACTTCTGTGACCTATTTCTGGCATCTGCTACTGTTGTTTGGCAACTAAATTTAAAGGCAATTAGTTTTCAGTTGTCTGTGATGCCAGAAGCCTCTTCTTTCAGTTTTGGAACATTGATGTAACAGTAACTCAAAGGAGTTATTGTTGTGAGAGACCTACAAGATGACCAGTGTATTGAGATCTGAATTGAATGCGAAGACTGGAGACACAATTCTTATGATAACAGCTACATTCAAAATGTGTTGTTCCATCCTGCTTTTATTGAATAAATAATCAATACCCTCAATTTGTCATTGAAGATGTTATAAACCAGAATGGAGATGTGAAATGCAACAACTGCTTTCTGAAGATTCTGGATGATCTCATTCAAGATCAACAATCTTTATTTCTTTTAATATGGAAGGTCTTCCATTGTACTATCTCTCTCCTTCCTTTCTTTTCCTCCCTGTTATTTCCTAAACTGCTTGGGGGGGGAGCTCTCTCTGCAAAGTGTGATTTGTTTGCGTTTTTAAAATCAGTTTCATATCAATCCAGCTTTTATTTTTACAATGTACAGTAGAAACAAAATTATTTTTAAGCTGTTTTGAGCTACTCATTAACGTCAGAAAAATCCTACTGCTATTTTGAGTGAGTAAGCCCGTGGCTTTATTCTTAGTTTAATCCAAGGTAACATATCTGCTTGGTGAGTAGTAAGAATGCTTAGGTGCCATTTGGATAACTGTAGTCACAATAGCAGCAAGTCTGTGTGGGAGCCTTAAGGACCTTGATTTACCATGCCAAGCAGTTACCATGGTGTTTGCAGTGTGCTCCCTTCTAATTTTAGGAGCTTCAGCAAATACTCTGTTTAAAGATAGATAGCAGAGTGTGATAAATGCCACTGTTTTAACAGGGACACTGTTTAGACTTAATCGCCATGTCTGTGATTCAGCAGATAACATGCTCTTGGGCATTTGAGTTGATGTGACTTTCTGTCTTTCTTATGGTGGTTGCCTTCCTTGCCTTGGAACAGCATGAGGAGGTGAAGGGAACAAGCACAGTGTCCACACTGATGGCTGGAGACCATTCAGAACTGCAATCAGTGTGTTGTTTCATTAGTAGGAGTCAAAGCTCACCTTCTGCTGGATGAGGAGTAATTTAGAAGTGTGTGCAGCTCTGGTTTTCTGCACACTCATGTTTCTATTTTGCATTTATGGATCTTTTTGCAGCTTACAGCTCTTGAAGTTCTAAAATATTCTAACCCATAATCAAATGGAAATTTAAATCAACACATTCAGGCCCAAAATACCCATTACATACCGGGCATTTTTAGAAGAGATTGTCAGGTCAATCAAGAGATTGTCAGATTTTTTAAAGGATTGGATGGGGAGGTGTCTTTGATTCTTAGAATGAGGCTAATTTCTTGTAGTTAGAGAAAGGTGTGCTGGTAGTTACTGAAAGCCTTACAGTAGACATATGAAAGCTTTGGTGCTCAAAAGGGTTAAACAGTTCAAAAGGAGCAAGGTGTCTAAGTAGAGAGGTCAGGTCAGTTGCTAATGTGTGTGTCAGCAGTGCTGGTTTGGTGGACTTGTTTGTAGCTGATGTTCAGTTGGTGCCTAGTGCCTTCCATATGATCACAATTCCAGTGTGTTTTCAAAGGTTGAATGTAAAGCCAGACATCTGTGTGCATCAGTCATTAGAATTATAACACTGATATAACCATGGCACGAAAGAAAGCACACATTGTACAGATGAGTGATACAATTCTTTCTACAAGCTCAGTAAAGTTTATTAAAAGCAACTTAAATACGTTTGAAAATTTTTATGTCTCTGGTAGCCTGTTTTAAATAGGAGGGGGGTTGTGCTTATTTACAGTGATAGAAAAGTATATAAACTTAAATTTCTCTCCCTAAAAATGGCTTTGTAAATTTTCTATATGATAAAAAGCTATGTGGTAGGTTTGACCCAATTGTAAAGTCTAGATTTAGAATCAACTTTTAGGAAAGGTAAGGTTGAAAATGCTTTGGGTTTCCATTATAAGTGCTTTTCAGGTCATTACTAGCCTGTGTAAGTGTAGGCATCTGCTTAGCTTAATCACCAGTTCTTGCAGTGTATTCATGTTGCCTGAGCAAGAGATTTGCAGGCTGTTTCTTTCTGAAAATTTTCTCTTTGTATATTTACATCTATAGCTTTAGGAAATAGGTTGTTATGAAGAGATTTTTTTATATTTCATCAGCATTTGAAGACCTTTGAAAACACAATGTGTTGATTTTTCTGCTCTGTTCAAAGTGTTGCAGGCTTGATGCAGTCTCTGCATATGTGGTGCTTGGCAGCAGGAACTGGGGAACTCCAGCCACTGAGGCAGGACAGTGTTCTGTGAACATGCACTAAAGGAAATCCTGCTTCCCTTGGGTTTACATCCCCTTGCCTCCTGCAGTAAATCCCAGTTTCTTTCCTCTAGTTGTGATGAGCAGGCTTACAGATGTCCTCCTCCACTTGCTGTGTACTTTTATTCCCTGTGCCCTCAGCTCTTTCCTTGCCCTTAGCTCTGTGTGGACAGAAGGCAGCGTGTGTCCTGCCTGCAGCTGGGTTCCAAGTTGTCTGTAGTGGCTGGTACATGGGAGCCAGCTGGATGCAGGCTTTCCAGGGACAGCAGCTGGTGTGGGTTTCTCTTCTCCATCTAGCTGTCGTTTTTTCACAAAACCTGCTGGTTCTTTCATAACAAGTCTGCATAACTCTTGTTTCCTTATGAAGCAGACCAGTAATATTAGAAGGAAGCTATTTTTGCCATTTTCAGTACAATTAGAGCAAGACAGTAATTCCCCATTTAGACATGTTTTCAACTGTCAGTGGAAATTACAGGATTCACAGAATCTTTTTTTTATGTGAAGGTTGAAGCTGAGCATGCATTTGCATGGGTTACAATAGCAGACAGTGCTTAGGAGATAAACCTGACCATAGGGCAATTTCAGTTTTAGAGGGAGAGCTCTGGGGTTGTTTGGAGGCTGCTTGTCCATACCTTTTGTTCAGGGAGTGCCATAGTCTTTAAAGACTGTGAACACTAAATGTTACTTTACTGTTCTTCCTGGCGTAGGTACAAAATTACTTGTTCATTTTACAGTAATATCCCCTTGAAGTTGTATGATCTGAGTACAGCTGTGTCTGAAGCTTGAATGGTGGGTGTGAAGTCATTGCCTGGAACAGATTACATTGTCACTGAACAGGTTGCAGGAGGCATGTTTATTCTTTCTCACTGCAGAAGAATAACTGAGTTAAAATGAATACAGGGCCTTGTGCTAGTAGACAGTCAGTATTTTATTGGGACCTGCAGAGCCCACATAATGTACATATCTGTTAATCCTTTAGGATGGTGCTCAACTAACCACTGGCTAGTTACCCAAAGGCTTCTGTTTGGTTAAGCAGTTTTCCTTTTAGCTGCTGAGTGTGTTGTCAGGCTCAACATCTTTCAGTTATCTCTGTGATTCTGTGTGCTGTTCCAGAGCTGAATTTTAGACTTCTCTTCTGAGATCACTGTTTATAACCATTGTAGCTCTCCCCCCTCAGAGTCCCTTTGCTCTGTGACAGGGGCCATCCAATTTGTCTTGATTTCTTTGATCTCCCAGGTACTGCAGATACTAAAATTGGCACTCTGGTAAAATCTCACTTGTTTCTCTACTCAGTTACCAATGTGAGACTTAAATCTGAATGCAGACCTGATGCCTTGTGGCAAGCACCAGTTGGAAAGCTGAGTTAATGTAGTTAGTGATGTAAAATGCAGAATCACTTTATCTGCTCTTTGTAGTTAGAACAGCTGCACCATTAATTTGTCAGTTGGTGTTGTAACATTGGGTAACAGCAAATGATTGCACTTGTTCTCCTAAGAAAAGAGTTTCATGCTAGTAAGAAGTGAAATCTCCTCTTTGTTCTTAGACAGCAACAGCAGACTCTGAGGGCATATTATTGTGCTGTCAAGCTTAACTTATAAAGTACTGAGTATTTTCCTTCGTTCTCTTTCCACTGTGATTTTGCCTTCGGTGTTTTCTCCACTGTCCTTTTTTCTTCCTAAAAGAGGAGTCTTGTCATCATTTAAAAATGAGCCTCTTCTGAGAAGTTTTTTGCCTCCCATTCCCACTGCAGTTGGCCACAACTGAGCTGACAATTGGACCCTGCAATGTTTTGACACTTCATTTGAACCACATTGAAATCCTCCAGCTTTTTCAGCTGCACCATTTCCCCAAACAACTTTTTTTCTGATCCTCTGTATGTTTGTTGGTCTTTCTCATACTGGTTGCTACAACTACTCCTTCCTTTCTAATTTTCCACAAAATCACTTCTTTTTCTTAGGCTTTGCTCCACAGAAGCAGAACTGTATTCCTCATATGATCACAGGTCCTAAATTCTCCTTTGCATTTTTCTGCCTCTTGTACTCTCATCCATTATTTCTGGAAGCAGCTCTACATTTTCTTTCTCTACCATTGTATGAAATGTCCCCTGCAATGGACTGTGGAACTTTACAGGTCCTTCTTGAGAACTGTGTCAGCAGAAAGGGAAGTGCTCACAGAATATTGGACACACAGAGATTCACTGGACTCTTTGAACCATAAATATTTTTGGTTCAATACATAAAAGTACAAAAATACAATAAAACTACTCAATTCTGGGCTTGACTGACCTACTTTAAAATCTGGAAAATGTTGTTGCTTCCTTTGGTCCTTTACTTTCCTTGTCTGTTCTTGTTTAAATCTACGTGTTGTGTTTTGTCTTTATTAGCCTGTTAGCTATACAGGGTGCAATTAGCAAATTCAGCACAAATGCTGAATTTTTTTTTTCAAACAATGAATCATTGGTTCAGAAGTAGTATTCTGGTCATTTTTGGACACTTCTCCTTTTTCTTTCTCACCACATTTTGAAGGAGATGAGGCACAGCCAATGACCTGTCCCAGATCCTTAACATCATATCATCAAAGCCCATCTGGCCCAGCCTTTACAGATGGGCAGAGTTCTCAGAGCTAAGAATTACTTCCTCCTTTTTTTTTCTGAAGTTTGAGCTAGATTGGAGGGATACAAATTTCTAACTTCATTGTGGGAGGAACTATAGTGTAAATTCAACAGTTGCTTGTTCTGTTTAGCCACCAATATACTAATTACTGTGTGTGTGGGCTTGTCACTGTGTGAGCAGACCAGAATTAACCACAGCTTCGTGTGCTCTCGTGCTTCCCCTCAGCTGGGCATGGGAAGAGACTCAAATATTGACAGTGCAGGGGACGTGTGTGGGTGCTGGGGCTTCAGCACTGTGTAAGACTAAAGGGGAATGTGGCAAAATAGATGGAGTTAGAGAGTGGGATAGTGAGCAAGTCAGCTCACTATCAGGCTCAGCTGCTTCCAGTGCAGCAACGACTGGCTTCAGGGAGAAAATCTTAATGGAAAAAAACCCTGCTCTTAGTTTTCTTTTAGATTTTGTATGCTGTTTCTGGAGAATGTTACTTCATTTGGTAGCTTGAAGTGTAAAAGTAATTTCTTTAGTAAAAGTGGCACCACTCCAAACACTGAGACAATATGGATAAAAAATAAAGGGTTTATGCCATGTACATAGCAAACCTGATTTCCAGTCTCTTGGTCTCTGAAATGGATCTGAAAGTATTTGGTAATTTCTTCCTTTTGGCAGGGTCACAGAATATTTCTTTCTCTGCATCCTCTTTGGAAAAGCTGCTGGAGCTCAGCTGTGGGAGGGTGGACAGACACATGTGTGCACACGGTGAAATTAAGCTTCATAAAAACATAGCAAGAAGTGGGGCAGGCATCTTTAGAAATGTGCCAGCTCCTGTTTTAATGAGGGGGAGAGCTTCTAGCAGCAGAGCTTGTTAGCCACAGTCCTACGGAGTCGTGTCACTGTCACAAATTGGAAGCTGTTTCTTATTAGTTAGAAAATTCTTACCCATCAGCAATCCCAAGTCTTCCAGTGTTCATTATTCTGTTTTGGGATGCTCACTGAAAAGTGAACTGATTTTGACACAATTGTGTTGCTTCACCATATCAAGAACTGTGGTTCTACAGACTTAGATGTTTGATGGTAATCCACCAGCTCAAGGCTTTCAGCTGCAGTGAGCAAGTGATAAAGCTCACTCCTCTCTGGCATGGGACCTGTGTAAAGGAAGCAAGTTGAGCAGTCTTTTAAAAACAACAAAGAAGGGCATGGTAAAATAGAAGCTTTAGTAGCTCAATAAGTGCTATCAGAAGGCTTCCTGTAGGGTGTTGGAGTGAGTGAGATGATGCTGCTGTCTTTGAGTGAAGGATGATAGCCAGCCACCTCAGGAGTGGGAGATGATGTGCGTGGGACTGCTTAAGTTAGATTTAGGTTTGAACAGTGAATGTTTTCCTTAAGGAAACACTATTGGAAGCAAAGAAGGGAGACCAAAGTGGTCCTAGCAAAGACCTCTCAGCCTGAAGGTGATGTTTGAAAAGTCAGGAGTTAACTTACTGATGCTTGATAAATGGCTCTGTGTGCCAGTTGTGTTTTGAGGCATCTGTGCATTTCTGAACACTGAGCCTCTACAATACTGCCAGTGCACCCTGTCAGAAACAGAGGATTTCTTCTACATGCTTATTGCTGGCAGACATGGCAAAGAACTCAGATGAATTTGAGAGCTACAAAGGGCAGCAATTCCAACCATTCCCTGCTTGTGAATGCTTGTTTGCATGGTTTTGTGTGGAAGACATTCTTGAAGTAAAGGAAGAGGGTGAGGAGAATGAAGATGGGAGACAAACATTGAATCTCTTTTATTCTGAACTCTAAATACAGATTGATTGCACAGCAAAGACAGGAAGCAGCCATGTGTTCTGCTTCAGATTTGAGCTTCATGAAATTGCCTCTAACCTGGTCTGTATAATTCCCAGCTATTCCTCTCTACTGGAAAAATCAGTGGGAGCTGCCTGGATGTCTGTTAAACGTTGTCCCAAATCACAGTGGTGGCAATAAGAGCCCAAATGGTTTCTTGGCAGAGAGCATGCTCATAACCAGCCACTGCCACATCCTATTGACCAGGCTTAGCAGAGCTCTTGTGACCCATTTCTTCATTCTCCCTGTTGCTTAGCAACAGATGCAGCATGTTAATGTTAAAAAGGCTGGAAAACAGGCCTTCAGCAGCAGTTGCCTGTTTTCATAGGTTTTATTTGCTTGAGGGTAGACATTTGTAGTGGTTATGGTGAGTAATCACCCTTGTCATGGTCTCATATGAGCATTCAAATTGCTTTATTGCATGTTCTGTAAATGAGCAGAGCTGTTATAATACAGTTCTGCCCACTTCTGACATCCAAGAGCCTGTTTGGATCCACAAAAGATATCTGAAACACCTGAAAAAGAGGGAGATTCTGTAAATCCTGTCTGTGCATTAAACTGGAGGGTGCTGATTCATCAAAGAATAAACTGCTTCTTTTAATGGAAATGTCCTTATTGTTCTGCCCAGAGCACAAAGTATGAGTCTAATTGGGAATAATAGGCAGAATCAATTATAGTAATTAAATGCCAATGCTTTAACTACTGTATCACACGTGCCCCTCAGGCAGTGTGGTGTGTCATCTGATTGTAATATATTATGCATTGATACACTACTGCTTTGTGACTGTCTTGAAGTAAGAGATCCACCTCCACCTGAGCTATTTATCCTTTGTTACAAACCAGCACAAAGGGTGTTCATCACAGGTCTTCACTGTGCTAACCTAGAAACTGCATAAAGGCAGGTAGCCCTTGAAGCTTACATTTGAACAGGAGTTTGTTGATGGAGAGAGCTGTTAAAACCAGTTAGATGCTGATTGTCAGTTTTGGTGGGGGTGTATGCTAGCATTAACCAGCCTAGCTATCCCCAGGTTTCTGTGGGCTTTACAGCAAAACCAACAGCTGTGAAGAGATTCCCAAGTCTGTGAGCTGCTGCTGAGAGTGAGGGCAAGCAGCAGAGCCACAGCCACTTGGGAAATCAGACATGGGTGGCTGAGGTCAGGGCAGGGTGGTCATTCAGCATGCATTTGGAGTACAGTGTCTGCCACGTCACAGGAGCATTTAGATTGCACCAACAAGTTGTTGTGTGGTTCGTATCAGACACTTCATTTTTGAATAAATGTGCATTGTTTACACTTTGCTCATACATCTCTCTGATGTTGGAGGAGTGGGTCAAGAGGAATACAGAGCACGTAGCAGATAAACACTGGCTGCATTGTGCACTCTTGAAATTACATTTTCTCTTGTTTGCAGTGAGTGCCATAATTCCTCTGACCGGATCAAGGTGCGAGTGTGGGATGAAGATGATGACATCAAGTCTCGTGTCAAGCAGAGGCTGAAGCGCGAGTCGGATGATTTCCTGGGGCAAACAATCATTGAAGTCCGCACTCTGAGCGGGGAAATGGATGTGTGGTACAACCTTGGTGAGCAGGGCCTTGGGGCTGGAAACGTGTCACATGTTGGTTTGGGAATGTTTGAGGGCATTTGGTGCATGTAGACAATTTGTAAGAAAGGGAAGGAAAGTTTGCATGGTTTCAAGGGCATATGATGCTGCTGCAGAGCAGCTGCAAAGCTCATCCCAGTTAAAATGGTGTGTAATGTTTCAAAAGGTTGATAGTTATTCTCTGTCAGCCATTGAAAAGTACAATGGGAGAAATGCTCAGAGCAGGACTCTATTTCACCTCTGCTGGAGACATGCTGTCCTGCATTCCTTTTTTTGGTATCAACACAAGTGTTTTACCAGTCTGTAAGAATATCAGGTGCACTGCACTGAACTGACAAGTTGTTGAGACCTTTTCCAGTAACTGCTGTAGAAAGTGCCAGCAAACAACCAGATGGTGCTGAGTTGACAGGCACTGTGGAGCTGTCATCTCCTAGGAGATCCAAAATCTTCCAGCAGTTTCTGGGAGTTCAGGGCTGTGGTGAAGTTAGGGGCAAATTCCCTATCAGGCAGCCCTGTTCTCAGGAAAGGAATCTGCCCTTGGTGGTTCTAGTTCAGCTGACTGAATCCAAGACCCTGTAGCACATTTGCTGGCAAAAAGGCAGTCTTATGTTTAAAACTGTACATAGTTCTAATTAGATGTGTCACATTGAGGGTGTATCATGGCAGTTGTTTTGCTGATATCTACTTAGTATTATTCAATGATTCAAAGGAAAAGAAAAAGTTTTCTCTCTGGTGACTCAGCCTGAGATTCCAGCAGTTTCTTTTGCCAGTGTTGTCACCCTGAGATGGCTGTGCTCTGATCATGAGCAGTGCATTTAATTGCTGGTGGTTTTGCCTTCTAGAGAAGCGAACAGATAAGTCTGCAGTGTCCGGGGCTATTCGCCTGCAAATCAGTGTGGAGATCAAAGGCGAGGAGAAAGTGGCTCCATATCATGTTCAGTACACTTGCCTTCATGAGGTAAGAAGTGGGAACATCTGTTCATTTTGACTGCTGAAAAAGCAGTTTTCTGACCTTTATTTCCTTGAAATGTGCCTCTTTTCCCTAGGTGAGCTTTCTTTTCACTGCCATGCAGGCCTGGTAATACACTGACTCATCAAACCCACATTTGTCAAGGAGGAAAGGCAGCTTTAAGATGTCTCTCCCACACTGGGAACTGGCTTGCTCAGTCTGTCCCAGTGTCACAGCTGTGCTACTGTCAGGCAGAGATCAGGGTTTAGTTCCACTCAGACCCCATGATGAATTTAAGGTGGAGAAACCTCAGAATTTTCTTGAGTGATGTTTTCAATGTGTACTGTACCTCCTTCTTTAGAGGAAGCATTATGAGTAAATTCTGATTGAGGAGGGAGTCTCAGTCTTGGGCTGTTGATTGATGCAGGTATTGGTGGTCTAAATTCTTTTGGGCTTCTGCAGTGATATGTAGTTACAAAAAACTGATGGGGAACAGAAGATTAAGCTGAGGTTTCTGAGTACTGACCTGTCTCAGGATGGACTGAGATGGACAGGCAGTGCTGCAGAAGTTGGGAGAAATCCAAAGAAGACTTTCGAGAAAGACTAAAGGGAAAACCCTTTCTTGGAGAGATGCTCAGTCTATTTATGTCAAAGAAAAGGCAGGCTGCAGGGTCAGTCTCAAAAGTGCCTGAAAAAGGAAGAGTAGTCAGAGCCCTTTATACAAGAATATCCTGAGGTCAGTGAGGGTTAAGCACAGAGAAGGACAGTTGCATCACAGAGAGGAATGATCATCTGCAGGAACAGCATATTTACCCAGACACTGAGCTGGGTGAGCCTTCTGGTGTCTTCTGGCCTTACCAGGGAGCTCTTTGTAAGATAAATACAAAGCTCCAAAAGTAGGCTTCTTTAGTAGGCTCTGTTGTGTCCTTCAGTACATATTTATTGTTTTGTTTTTTTTTTTAAATTTCAGTGATGGCTACTATTTAGTAAGCTGTTTTGGTTTTGTCCTTTGAACATGCATGATCACTTGCTGTTCATTTTTTTGCAAATAGGTATCTTCTTAACTATCACCTTTATTTCTTTTGTGTATTCTAAAATGAAGATGATTTGCAGCAAGAATAATATAATCAGGAAAAATAGTACTGTAAAGCAGAGTCCTCTACCTACTAATGAGATCATTAGACTTTTGCATTGCTTACTGTAGGGAGCCAGCTGTCTGAAAGGCTGATGAATCTCTAAGTGACATGAATTTGAGGATTACTGAGAAACCCACTGAGCTGAATGTGCAATTTTTGCATAGCAATGATAGCTGAAAACTTGCACTAGATAAAGTGAAAGGTTATGTTGAATAATAATGAAAGTGTCTAGTTGTTAGGGGTGATCTTAGGGGTATCCTTTTCAGGAAAAGAAATCTATTTGGAGTGTTCTATATAGTAATTGCAAAGCTGATACAGAACTGTAACGTCAGCTAGTTTAAATAGCTTGTCCATATTAAGGCATTTTCATTCTGAGGACAGAAATGCGTAGGTTTCAGGAAAACTAATTAGAGCATGCTTTCAGTGCACTGAGCACTCTCCTGCATCATTCACATTGTCTACTCGGTAAAGTTATAGGTATGCATGTAAAAAATTCAGCTATGAGATTCTTTCAAGAAAAAAAGAAGGTAAAACCAGACAATACAGAGTGGGCAGGGAGAAAAAAGAGGAGGAGAACAAAGAAATTTGTGTTAGTGCCACCACCTCAGCAGTTCCTCACTCTTCATGAACTTTACTTAGCAGCTTCAGCAGCCTCACATACAAACTTGTTCCTGTTTTGTTTTTCAGAACCTCTTTCACCATCTCACAGATGTGCAAGGGAATGGGGTGGTGAAGATCCCTGATGCCAAAGGAGATGATGCATGGAAGGTGTATTTTGATGAGACAGCCCAAGAGATTGTGGATGAATTTGCAATGCGCTATGGCATTGAGTCAATATACCAGGCCATGACGTAAGATGCACTTCCCGTGTTCCTTAGTGCAGATAATTAGTGCAACTAGTTGATGTAACTCTCACTCTTTAGCAGATTAAGTGTATTGGTAATGGAAAGCTTGGCAGTGACAGCTGCTCCTTATGGAGCTCACTGTGAATTGGAAGAAACTTCCTGTCTTTGCATCACTGGTGTCCTCAAAGTCTAGAAATTATTGTCTGCCATTTCTGTTCTGAGACTCTCAAATCTCTGTTTGAGAGCTCTTCTGTTAAAAGGGTGCTGCTCAAGGTTCCCACTGAAGATTTCTGATGATCTAGGAAGGGATGAGGTTTTGTGGAAGCATTTGTCCTATATGTCTGTTGTGGCAAGTGTTACAGTCCTTTGAAGTGACTGATTTTCCAGTTGCTGCTGAAAGCACTTACAGAAAGTTAGAGTAATGGTGCCACTGATTTGTCCTCTTTGGAGCCAGGCTTATGCAGTTCTGTATCTTTAAAGAACTTTTTCCTTGTCACTATACTTTTACTTGGATTTGGGATTAGTCATTCTTTCTTAAAGACTAGTATTGCTATGCTTAGCTCATTTCGTATTTCAAATATATATAAAATGTAGCAGACAACAGTGAACTTTCTCACATTAGAAGCTGAAAGTTTTGGGTTAGGAGTCCTTAGATGAGTTATGAACTATACTTAATGTCACCTTGCAAGCAGCTTTCCTGCCTATTGGTTTAAGCCAAAATGGAAAAGAATTGGCAAGTTTCTCTGGAAATCTAGTGGCTGCATATACCAGGGCTAACTTGAAAGTTAGACTGGGCTGCTCAGGGATGTGAAAAATTTCCATGGATGAAGGTCTACTGCCTTGCTTTTTAGATCCCAACTCTCCTCAGCTTCTCTTCTTGATGCTGAACAAAGCCATTTCATGTGCTTATATTTCCCCAGTGCCTAAATGACCAGTTGGTACATAAGTGCCATGTAACAAGCATGGTTTTAAACTTGAAGAGGTCAGATTCAGGATAGATAAAAGGATGAAGTCTTTTACCGGGAGGGTGGTGAAACAGGCTGCCCAGAGAGATGGTAGATGTCCTATCCCTGGAAGTGTTCAAGGGAATGTTGAATGGGATTTTGAGCAACCTGGTGTGGTTGAAGAGGTCCCTGATCACTGCAGAGTTGGGCTAGATGACCTTTAAAGGTCCCCTCCAACCCAAGCTATTCTGTGATTCTGAGTCCTTCAGGGAGAAAGTTACGTTTGGAAAGCAGTTCCCAGATCTAATCTGAGAACTCAGTGAATACTTCTTCATAAAAATGGCTCATCTCTTTTGCCTTTTGGAATGAATTTTACTTGCCATTTCCCATGGTAGAAGACCTCTTAAGCTCTGATTTAATTTATTTTTTTTTTAGGTTTAACAGATTTTTAAAACTTTTTTTAATCATTTCACAAGCCTGGAATTCTCCTAGCATAATTTTGAGATTTCCTGGAGGAGGGTTCCTTGCATTTAATGAGACAATGGGAAAATGCAAATCAGTGTGCACAGTTCTTGCAGGCTGAATGGGTTAGCCATAGGGAATCACATATCAGTGCAGCACAGAAATACTAGTGTGTACTCTCACTGGACATTAATTCTTTCCAGCTGCTGCTTCCTCATAGCACCTCATTCACTTCAGAACCTGTGTCTGCCTCAAGCAGCAGCAAATTGTGTCAATTTCCTGGTGTCAGCCTTGGTTCTAGGAATTGGCATTAGGACCAGGACATGACTAAGTCACATACTGCCAGCAACAAATGGTTGAGAAGCTGTTTTATGATCTGGAAATGGCTGCAGTGAAGGGATTTCTCTTTGTTTTGAGCTGTTGTCTAGATGACATCTTTCTGAATAAAAACTCAGAGATACTGGAGTTCTATAAAGTGATGAAATGTAACTTCCATCTGTCCATGGTGCCCGCCAGCAAAAGAGTCTATTAAAGGGGTAAAGTCAAACTGCACAAGAGACAATAATGACTTACATCACTGTCCTTTTGCAGGCATTTTGCATGTCTCTCCTCTAAATACATGTGCCCAGGCGTGCCAGCTGTGATGAGCACCTTACTTGCCAATATCAATGCTTATTATGCACACACCACTGCCTCCACAAATGTGTCTGCTTCGGACCGCTTTGCAGCCTCCAATTTTGGGGTAGGTTTGCATTTTAGTGATGTTGCAATTGGACTTCTTTAATTTGCCTACAGTGCTTCCACCCTTCAGTAAATAAATTGTTCTGTTTAAGGAACATTAAATATGTGAGGAGTTGGAACTCTTTTTAGACCAGACAAAGAGCATGGGTTTATTGTCTTCATCATCACACATTTCAGATATCAATCAGTGTAATGCATTGTGATGTTTATTCTTTGTGTGTTCACATTACAATGGAGCACAGATGGTATGGAATGAGCAAACAATACTAACTCTGCATGTTGGTGGTGTTGGTAAAATATACCGTGTGATCTGGTCATTTCAGAACTTTGTTTTTAAAAACAGCAAGTGCTGTAAGAAAAAAAAAGCACCACCGACAAAAGAAGACTTATCCCCCTAATGGTTAAAATGTTTTGTATGTAACTTGTGGAATTGAGCATGCTGGAAAAGTATTTGAAAAAGCTTATGCTTCCCATCAGGTTGAGAATTTATTAATAGATGGAGGAGGTGTTCACAATGCCAGATCAGAATTCAGTGGAGAGACCTGACCTCTAGAAGTTATGTCACAAGAAGCCTGCAGTACTTGTCACTTATCTAGATAAGATCATAGAGCTGTGTCATTGCTCTGAAATAGACCCTTTTCTGCCTGTAATTTATTCATCTCTGAATAAATATTTTCTCTCAAATACAAGTTTGGTGTAAATTTCAGATGGAAAATCAGAATGGTTTCTGTTCTGCCTCTACTTAAGAGTGGTAATGGAGTGTTTTGTCTGACAATTCTGATGTTTCACAGACTTCAGAAATAATTACAGTTTAAAAGTAAATCCAAGAATTGAAAGAAAAAGCTGTTTGTACAATGCTGTGTATCCATACTACTTTCTCGTGCTCTCATGAGATCTGACACTGATTACCTGATATTTTGCTGCTTACTCTGAACATGGATTGGACAGTGGTGAAATGTGAATGTTTATTGGTGTTTTCTGCTCAACAGAAAGAACGATTTGTGAAGCTTCTGGATCAGCTTCATAATTCACTTAGGATTGATCTCTCAATGTACAGGGTGAGTGGGAATAAACAGAATCCTTTCAGGTATTCTGGTGTGCAGAAGGGAAACACACCATTTGGATTTCTCTTTCTACATGTCTATCTTCTTGCATAGTTTGTGCCTTAAGGAATTGTCATGACAAGCTTGTTGCTCAAATGTGCCATTTTGTTTTCCTCATGGATAGAGCTTTGGTCTTATTTTTTTCTTGCATTGTAATTTCCTCAAGACTTCTGAAATAATTTGAGCATTGTGAACTGTCCTCTTCTCTGATACTTTCATGGAAATTCCCAATCCAATTTGGATTTGATTAAATAATTTGGATTACTCTTATCAGCTACTTTGGGTATCAATTAAGACGGAAAATAGACTACTTCTCCCCTGACAGAAATACTTTAGAGGAGCATGTTGTCACTTATTTTAGGTTTGGCAAACTTCAATCACGATGTATGGTCAGGTTTCAGATCCCCCCACTTCAGCAGGTTATGAAGAGATGAATTTCAGATGTTGGCATTGGTCCAACAGGCTTCATAAACCTTCCACTTTGTTTCTTTACTCCTACTGAGTCAATATTGTCTTATCATGTGACTTGGCTGGGTTTTTTCCCTTAAATTCCTTGCTATATTATTTAAATCAGTGACTAATTCCTTGAAAATTTGAAAATGTGAGCAAAATGTGAGCTTTGATTTTATTTATTATCCACCTCTGATTTTAGCATTTTCCTGACATATAGACATAAAACATATAGAGGAGAAAAACGCAAGCAGATTAAGAGAAGTGCATTAGGAAGACAAAACAAAAAGGAAAAGGAGCAAGGTGCATAAGAAGATAAAAGGAATATTATGTGAAGAGCTGTTCTAAAGCTACATTACTAGAAAGAGAAGGTCTAAGTAGAAACAACTGATCCACAAAGTAGCAGAGAGGAAATTATCACCCATGACAATAGGAATCTGTAGCAGTGCTGCCTTTTTTGTTTGCTTGGTTTTCAGTAAAAGCTACTTTTTGGTGGCTAATGCAGCTGAAATGTGCACAAACAAGTAAGATCTTACATAAAGGACCAGCAAAGGTTTGTGTAGTTTAAATAATTTAGGTGTAATCTAATTGTCATTATATTTAGAGAAATGCTGAAGCATTATAGGAGCATTTAGTAATTATTTTAAGACCCCTAAGGGGCAGGTTAAGTTCTGCAAGAAAAGGTGTTAGTTTGCAACTTTCCAGACAGGAGATGGAAATTTATATTCATCAAATGGTTTGTATTTAGGTCTTGACCCATGGAAGTCTTTGATTTTGATAAATACCCTGAGTTCCAGAAAGCCCTTATGGACAGCTTAACTCTTAAAGGGAGAGTTGTCTCAGAAGGGCCATCTACAAATGATGCAAAGAGCATCAGATTGCCTGCAGTGGTTAGCTGAACTGCAGTAATACTCCATTACTACTGTCAAGAGACAGTATATTTTTCTGCAGGTCCTCAGTAAAAAGTGAAAACTGTTCCCTTCTGCCCTTTTCACCTTCATGTCTAATAATTTTTGAACGTGCAGATGTGAAGAGAAGATTGCTCCTGCTGTTTTACTTGCAGCAAAACCAATCACATCAGCTTGAATGTAAGAACTTGTTGAGGAACAGGAATGCTGTTAAAGGATACAGGTCCACAGGAAACAGTGAGAATGTAGGAAAGGGGACAGTTTCTGAGGTCAGAAAGGGAAGAGTTTTGTGTAAGAAGCAAAGCTGGCTGCATTCTGCATATGTATTTACATTTGGCATCTCACAGGGTTCTGGCTAATTCCAGCACTGTCTTATGGAAGCAGTGCTAATTTTTCCTTCCTGGTCTTGTTTATGTCTCTGGAGAGGTGTTGAATATGCCACACCCCTTGGTATCTCAGAAGAGAAGCCAAAAAACCAAGCAATGAGTGCAGAATGGAAAGGGCTCACATAACCTCAGGCAAAAGGCCAGGGCTGCCAGTGGTGAAACTGTTCCCTGCCTGCTCCTTCTGCAGCCAAGGACACCATTCCTGCCACCTAGGGCTGTCAGTCTCCTGGCATCCACAGACTTTGCATTTATATGAGAAGCTATTTAATTAAGCAAACAGATAAGCTTCTGCAGCAAAAAGGCCTTATTTATTGAGCATTGTTTTGACTGGTACAATCTTCTTGAGCAGGAAATGTTTCCAAGATAGTTTCCTTATTTAGCACATGCTTGAAGCCTTGCATGGATCAGACTGTGCTTTCCAACAGGATTTCCCTTTTCTGTCAACAGAATAACTTCCCAGCCAGCAGCCGTGAACGGCTGCAGGACCTGAAGTCTACAGTGGATTTGCTGACCAGCATCACTTTTTTCAGGATGAAGGTAGGAATTTGGGGGGGATGGGAGTGGCATCTCTGCAGTTTTTTTCCCCCCAGGAACTGATTTCCTATTTTCACACCATTGTTTCATGTTGTTGTGCTTTAGACACTTAAAGTATATGGAAATAATTTGCTGACCATGTATAAATACCCACATTTTATCTTTACTTCTCTGTATTTTGCATTATGAAGATGTAAATTGCTTTTCCCCTATTATTCTTCAGTTACAAGGATGGCACAACCCTCCCCCATCCTCCCTCACAAAAAAAAAGAAAAAGAAAAAAGAAAAAAAAAAGTGGAGGAGGAGGCATAAAGGAAATGGTCTAGTTTTAGGAAGATAATTTGCTTTTTTAATAACAATAGGAAGGTTTTTCACTATCTAGTAAATATTTTAGAGTTTCTCTTGTGGAGGATGAGATACTAAAATGGGATACTATCTCTCAGTAGAGATCCAGGGGATTATTATGAATGCTAATGTGCTGGTTTCGTAGCTAAGTTTATTGTCCTAGCAATGTGTAATGAGATTATTTTATTTTCCTAATTTTTGGCTTCTAAACTTTTTCAAAAGATTACAACCTATTATTGTTGGTTAGTATGTGTCACTTAAAAATTTTTATCTTGTTAAAAAAAAATCAAATGGGTAATTTGAGCTATTCAGGAAATGCTTAAAATTTTACTCCTAAGCTCTAGTGTAAATGATGATTGAGGAGTTTATTTTAAGAGCATTCATTCAGACAGTCTGTCTGTGTTGGAACCTGGATTTATAGGAATAGTCTGAAAAGTTTAGAAGTACTGAAAATATCAAAACTGTCTGGTTATAGTTCTATTTGCAGGGTGACTATTACCTTTCTGTTTAAAGTACCTCTGCAGCATTTTTATAAGACAATGTAGCATTGAAATAGTAACATGAAAATGAAAACAATGAAAACAGCTGCAATTGCAAGAGGAGAAGGCATATAAATTGGCATGTCCCTAAGGATTCTAGTTGCTTTAAAATTCAATAAAGCTTGTGATGAAAGATGTACTTAATAGAAGTTTTTTGTAGTTAAAGGCAGATGAGTAGTCTTCATTAAGACTTTACAAATCAGATGTAAACTACTGTGCTGGTCTGTTGCATGTTCTTCCCATGCTGAGGATGATTGCCTGCAGGCTTTAACAAAGTCCTGTAAATTCAGCAGAAATTATGAGTTTGGCTCAGATTATACACATATCAAGCCACATGATTTGTCTGTTTGGGGGAATCTTCCTTGGCACATTGAGATCTCTTTTAAGCTTCAGATGGTCCTGTGGGGAGATAAGTGTTGTCACTGCTTTTTTATGCCTGGGGAGTGTGACCCATTTGTGGTTTTAGGTCACAAGTTGCTGAAAGCAGATCCACCAAGCCCTGAGGGGTTTTCAGAACTGTGATGTGTCCTTTCCATGTTTGATTTATGAACTGTGCTCTTTGTTGTTCCTGTGCCAGGTCCAAGAGCTGCAGAGTCCACCCCGAGCCAGCCAGGTGGTGAAAGACTGTGTAAAAGCTTGCCTCAACTCCACCTATGAGTACATTTTCAACAACTGTCATGAGCTGTACAGTCGGGAGTACCAGACAGATCCTGTGAGTAGCTGATAATCAGGCAGAAATCCAAATTTTCTGATTTTTTAAGATAATAACACTAATTGATACAAAAAGCCAGCACAAACAAAGTTGCATGACTTGTTATCTTGTGAATGCACAAAATTTGTAATCAATTAATGAGCACTAATTAGTAAGGGGAAGGATGATAATTGTTTTACACTAACTAATTACGATGTGTTTTGCCAGCCTCAGCAGTTATTTGTGAAAGGAAGGTTTGATGTAGCTTTGAGTGAGCAAAAGCAAATTACAGCAAATGTGGACTGATCAGGGAAGCTGTCATTAGCATATGTAAACCTCAAGCAGTGAGATTTTTCCTTGTTTTTGGGCACCTAGTATCCTGCACTGGGTTTAGAAGGTGCCTCTAGACACAAACTCTTCTCAAATGTGTGAGGTCTCCACTGGCCTCTCTGTAGTGATGCACACACAACATGTCAACATGTCACCAAGCAGGTGCCTAAAGAGCAAGTGTTTGGAATAGGCTTAGGGAAAATATTGTCTCAGCAGGTCAGCTGGAGCCTGGACTGCTCCTGGCATGGTAGATGACAAAACAGAGATTGTCTGGGTTTGATGCCACCAGTTAGCAACCTGGTTTGGCATGTTACTGTGTTTTGCATTAGATCAGACAAGTTGCCAGCAGTCATTAATGCATGGTGATCTACATTTGCCAGCTTTTTCTTTGTCCTTACATTTTATGCTGGTCTTCCAATGGCTTCCTTCTCAGAACAAAACTCAGGACCTTCCTGCCGAGGAACAGGGGCCCAGCATCAGAAACCTTGATTTCTGGCCCAAGCTCATCACTTTGATAGTTTCTATCATAGAAGAGGACAAGAATTCTTATACCCCAGTCCTGAATCAGTAAGAATCCTCCATGTCATGTATGGCTAATGCTAGTCTGTGTGTGCTCTGCTTTATTTCTTAAACTGCTTTCTATCTCTTCTGTCACTTGTGCATTTATAGAAGTACTTATCTTGTCTGTCTGTCTTTCTGTCTTATCTGTCTCTGTCTGTATAAATAACTTTTTGATTGGGATGGAAGAGTTTCAAAAGGTTCAGTTACGATGGCGTTCGAGCACAAACACCCTGATTATTACAATCCTGAACTCAGGGAGGCACCTGAAACTGGGGTGAGAGTTCTTTTGGTTTTTTCTGATGTTGAGCAGTTCAGGGGTGCACATTAATGCACACAGTAGTGCTGTGGTGCCTTACACTGTGGTTTAGGAACGTGGTGTTCAGTGCAGCACTGGGAGATTGCATTGGGTGGAGTTTGCATAGCCCTGAAAGGACCCTGAAATGGTGGATACCCCTCCTACAGTCTCACAGGGCAGAGAGAGACAGAGGTCCTACAAGGTACTCAACACTAAAACCTGGATAATACCCTAATCATCATTGATCTAACATGATAAGCAATTGCCTGTCAGCCTAATAACCCTCAAAAAGGAAAAAGAAAAAAAATGGACAGGGAAGGGGAGAAAAGTGCATTGAGATCACATTCCCAGAATGTCTCTGTGCCCCTCTTCTAGGAAAGACATGAAGGACCTCTTTTTGAGTTAAAACAAATTTTTGGGTTTACTTAATCTGTGCCATGAAATCCAGTCCATGATCTCTGATTTTCACCTGGTCCTTTACCTGGGGTGAAGGAAGCATCTCTAATGCTGAGCTTTTCAGCTTGTAGTGTAGCTCAAAGCTAAATAAAGAAGTGCCTTTTGCTTTGACACTTGCCAAAGCCTTTTCCAAATGTCCCCTCAGGTTTCCTCAGGAGCTTGCAGTTGGGAAGATCAGCGCAGAGGTGATGTGGAGTCTTTTTGCCCAGGATATGAAATATGCCATGGAAGGTAAGAGAATGTCTCACTGCTGTTAGCTGACTTACTTCTGGTCTGTTGTTCTCCATCCATTCGGTGAAAATGAGGCTTAAACTCACGAGTAATATCATTGATTGGAGCAGGGATTTCTAGTGATTTGTTTGTTTGTGCACAGCTGGTTTATGGGTCAGACGTGAGGCTGAGATCTGTGTGAGCTGTAGACCTCCATGTCAGGCTATGTTGCAGGTTGTTTATTGACATCCCAGTTGGTTTGACATCAGAAGTTCCCTTTGGCCTGGAAGTTACAATGACTTGGATCAAGAGCCAGCAGCAGCTTCATACTCCATTGTACTGTCATAGAAAGGGTTGGAGAAATTGGTGGGCTCTGGGTTGTGCCATGCTCTAGTTCACTGTCTAACCCACTGGCAGAAAGATGCTGTTAGAACAATTCCTGCTGCCGGCATCTTCATTTTGAATTTGCCTTTGCATAACTCCACCTCCTAGTAATGAAAAAGCTTTTCTGTTTCTGAAAATGAGTTAGACATGCAGAACACATCAAATGTCCAGAAAGGAATTCTGCTTGAAGTACTCTTCTGATGGTTGGTTTCTGAACTCTATTTTAGTTCTATATATTGATTTTCACCATCTTACCAACTTTTCACAAGTTTTAGAGAGCATCCAACTCCCACTGTCTCTGCAGGGTTGGGCTTTATGATCATTCATACGGTGAGACTGATAAAAATGAAGTGCCAGTGCTGTCTGTGGCATGCTAGCTGTATTTATATTCCAAACCCAAGTCAAGCTACTGCTTTTGGCCGCTCACAAAATTTTGCTCCGTCCACTTGTCCCCATTTTGATCTGCACTCACTTACAGGAGTGACAGCCAATTAGACTCTTCAGATTGCTAGGAAAGAAAAATGCTGCCAGAAAGAGAGCTGCCTGCATTTTGTTCTTCGGAAACAGTCTGTGGGGCTGCTCTGTATGTGAAAAAGATTGATTCCATTTATTTTATTAATCTCTGCCAGTGCAACAAATGTCGAGACTGTGCTGTGGGGGGACACTCTTTGCCAAGTGTAGGCTTGAATCTGTTAGGCTGCAGGGCTGGATGAAATATTCTCAGTTTTGTGTTAAGAACTGTTTTTGTATGCTTGCACCCCAAAGTGCGTTTGTCTTGTGAGGTCAAGCTCATGTAAGAACAGACACTGGGAAGAAGGACTGTGACCTACTGACTATGTTGCAGAGTCTCTTTTATGGTGATTGTAACTGCTTGCTCATGTGTTAGAGATAACACATGGTGATAATTTCATGTACTCTTTCTCTAGAAACTGTTTGCTCCTGTAAACCATTTTAGCTCGCCTTTCAATTTTGTCCTTATTTATGTAGGAGGGATGGAGCACCTCTCCTATGAAGAAAGACTGAGAGAATTGCATTTGTTCAGTCTTTGGGGTGACCTCACTGGGGGATACCTGATGGGAGCCTATAAGAACAATGGAGAGGAGCTTTTTAACAAGAGTGACAGGACAAGGGGGAATGGCTTCAAACTGATAAAGAATATGTTGAAATTAGGTACTAGGAAAAAATTCTTCGCTGTGAGGATGGTAAGGCACTGACACAGGTTGCCCAGAGCAGCTGTGGATGCCCCATCCCTGGCAGTGCTCAGGGACAGGCTGCATGGGGCTTGGAGTAACCTGGTCTAAGTGGAAGGTGTCCCTGCCTGTCACAGGGGAGTTGAAGTGAGATGATCTCTATAGTCCCTTCCAACCCACTCTATGGTTCTTTCTACTCCTGTGTACTCTCCTTTGGGAATTTATAATGAATTTGCTCTCCTACATGTTAAAAGCACCCTAAATTCCTCATTTATCTGCAGCAGTGAGAATTGTGTGTCTCCAGATCTAGTTGCTCATCTTCCCTTTCCCTGTTGCGTCCTGCATCCTGTATCCTGTAAAAAGGTTGCAGATGACTGTCAAAGGGGACATGAATAATTTTTTTTTTTGCTTTATTTGATTACCAGTGCCCAGATTAGCTTGGTCTCCCAGGTTCTCTCTGTGTCTCATACCATGTCCCCACTGATGACTCTGGGCTTATTTTACCTTTTCCTGACATCCTTCAGGTCGCTTGTGAGCTTCTTAAGACAAGCATTGGTACCACCCATGAGTTCCTCAGTGCATAGTAAATACTTGCGGAAAAGAGCAAAACATTCTTCAAAATATTTTTTGGTGGCAAAAAATTTATACAAATGCAGCTGGTGGACAGGGATTTTGCATTTTGAACAAAAATTTAAAAACTGTCTGGTTATTTATTTGCAGTCAAACTGTTGAAGTTCTGCAGGAGGGTTGAACAGTGATAGAATCTCTGTTAGGATGTGTCTCTTCCAAATATATATTCAAGAAATGCTTAGGGTGCAGAATTCTATTTGAGGCAAGTGTGATTCCTCACACTACTTTGCTCTCCAGAAACTTGTGAAGATAACCTTTAGAACAAGCTCTACAATAATTCAATTACAGGCCTTACTACATATATTTTAAATACAGATGATTGCATTAGCTCTCTGCATTTTTTTTTTTTAACTAGGGGAAAAGGGATTAAAGGAAACTGATTAAATGATGTGTAGGATGATAATTAGATTTGCCAGCCTCAGCTCTTGGCTCTGTCATTTCTCAGGTTCAGTTGCTGGTTTTTCTACCAGTTAACCCACACCAAGAGTTTCATATTCCTTTTCCCAGTTTGTGGCATAATCCCTTGGTGCATTTCTTGTCTGCTCTGAGATCATGAGCTCTCTGCAACAAAAGCTTATCTATTTTTTGGAGATACGTGCACATGAGCACAGAGTGTAATATTTGTCCCTAATTTTCTTCTTGGTGTTTTCCCTTATGTTCTGTTCCTAAGTTCTGGATAACATGAGTTCATTCACCTCACCAAGTGGTAAGTTCATGCTCCTTGAAGGAGCTTGTAGCTGTGAGTAGACAAAGACTTTCATCTTTTACCCATAGTTTTAGCACTTTGGATGTAGTGTGCAACACTAGCTTTAGTGTTCTCTAGTTTTTATGCCACCAGAAAAAAGACTTGCAAAGAAGACTTGAAAGGCCATACTGCTACTGTAGAAATGGAAGGCATGTGCTGTAAGGAGACTTTGGAATAGAAAGAGTTTAGACCTGTGAAACTGCCCCCTCCTTCCTTCCAACCTAATGGTTCCACACTGCTCTCCAGTAGGCAGTGTGGAAGAGACTTGGGAGGCATAATTGGGAGATGGCTTCTCTCAACTGGAAAGCAGTGCCTCAGTTGTTTTCCTTTTTCCCCATTGTGCCTCTCCCAGCTGGAGCTTACCCCCATGTGCACTTTGTAGCCTGTTCAGGATAATGCATAAATCCTAATTTGTACCTAGAATGTTAAGGACTTCAGATCCAGAATTCATGCCATGCTATGGATGCTGCAGCAATGTGTCCTTTGGGCACCTTCTGAAGAGCTAGATTGCTATTGTGTAAAATGTTGAATCACAAAAATGGAGCACTATTCTCTGTATAAATCAGCAGCTGGTAGCAGTAGTCACAGCAGCAGTGTTTGCTGGATCTTACGCCTTTGTCTGTCAAAAGGAGACTCAGTGTCTGAGACACAGCACAAGCTCCAGCATCTACTCCAGTTGTTTTCTCTCTCCCTCAAAGCAGTGAGTACTCAAGGCACCAGGCACAGCAGACCCAGCACATCCCTGCTTGCTGTGTCTTTGAGAAGTGTCCCTTGTTCCCCATCAGCCCAAGAGTAAAGCAGGTCAGATACAGATGTCCCTGGAGTCACTGTAGGGTAGAGGATGATTTTCCAAGCCATACAGTAGACTCCACCCTGGGACACTGCCTGGTGCTCAAGCAGCTGGATTGCCTCTCTGTTAGCACACTGGCTGTAGATAGTAGTTTTCTCACTGTTCACCCTGAAACCCCTGTCTCCCAGAAAGCACAAACACCCTGAGCAAAGAGGCTTCTGCTCTTCCTTTGCTAGGAGCACCTTAAAAGAAAATCAACATCATCCTTGACAGCAGCATTTCATCTTAGTTTGGACACATCAGTATTAGGAGAGCTGCAAATTGGAAACATTTCTGATAGGAAAAGAGACTGAATAGAATTGGCAGGCAGGATTGAAATAAATCATTCTGCCACTTTCTCACTTCTAATAAGGAGAAGGGGATCAGAGGCACACACAGATGCCAGCTATCTACAGTGTTGACACTTCAACAGCCCTGGTACCTTTGAGAGTTTCTTTACAAAAATTTGGCATAGTTTGCTGGAAGTTAACCCATGAAAATAACAATGAATTAAAAATAACTGTGATTGGAGAGTGTGGTAGAAGTCCTGTTTGCTGCCTAAAAAGGAGAACTGGACATAATACTAGAGAGTGTGGTAGCAGTTCCCTATTAATGTCTTAATAATATGGCCTTGGTGATTCCAAAGGTTTTCTCTGTAGGAGGCTGTTTGCAGCTGAAATCTGCTAAGGAAGTGTGAGAGACTTACAGAACTCTGTGGTCTTTTCAGGATAAAACACAGCAGTTGCTGCACAGTATCTGTATGCTGTTCTGCTGCTGCTGCTGCTAAACTCCTTAAAAGCCAGCAGGTTATGAAGCAAAACAGGAATGTTCTAAGACTGATGGCTGCCAGGATCTTCACTTTAGTTTTTCTAAAATGGGTATTCAGTGTATGCCTCTGACAGATGTGTTTCCATGTGTTTCCACCTTCAAGTGGTCTTAACATACCCACTTAGAAGGGAAGCAACTGATCAAAACTATGTGGGGTCCATTGAAGAGGGAAGGGTAGGTGATGCAAGCTGGGGATGAGGGGGTTTGGGTCTTTGTTGGCTTTCTTTGTTGTCCAGAATATTTGAGCTGTTCGTTCTTGTCTTTCCTCTGTCACAAGCCCCTCCTTTCTTTCGAATACGTAAAGTTCTCTTTTATGGCGGTAAGACCTCTCCTTTCTTTTAGTTTCCTGTGTTTTATCCCTTAGTGTCAAGTGTCTCCTTTAGTGCCTAGGTGACCAGGTAGTCCTAGTAGCTGTGCTTGGGTTAATAATTCTGTGGCTGCTTTGCATCTTCTTCTTCTTTTGCAACTTAGATGTATTTTAGGTGTCCTAGAAAACAGGAAGAAGCTTGGATTGCTTGCTTTTAGTGCATTGTTTAGTTTTGAGGAGCTAAATCTGATTTAAGTCCTTTTTACATCCAAGTCAGACCTTTCCTTGGCAGGAACAGCATTTTCCACGTGTGGGAGCAGCAGCTGGCAGCAGCACACGTCTGAGTTAATGAAGTTATAATTGTCCATCGGTTTCCTCACTCACAGGGAGTAGAGCAGGCACAGTTATTGCTCTGTTTGTTTCCAGTTTTAGATCTGCAGAGGGAGTTCTCATTTTCTTCTGCCATTGCTTGAGGGATAGCAGAAGGTCAGCAGTTCAGACACCGAGTATACTCCTGCTTTCTTAGTTCTCAAGAAAGATATGAGGTTATTAATGTAAAACAGGAATGGACTTTACACGGTTCCCTGTGGAGTGAAATGGACCATAGTACATGTAATTTGTCCATTGAACCATCACCCCTGAGGATTGTCTCTCAGATATTGGGCATTTTAATCTCTTTAAAACAAAGATTGGGTTTTTCTTTTTTCTTTCATTCTTTTTCTTTTTCTTTTTTTTTTTTTTTTTTTTTTTTTTGAGATTGTGTCTGTGTGGGTCTGTGACACATGAACAAGAAGGAAGTGTGTATTACACTGCTACAAAAGCTTGCAAGCAAACCAGTGGAATATTGAACTACTTGCAGTTGACAAGGTTATGGAAAAATTTTGTATGAAGATTACTCTGGATTTTGTGTTTTCAGTTGGATAATTCACACTTGATTTGGACTTTATTCTTGTGCATGTTGATGAGGGTTCAGGAGAGATGTGGAAGTTTCTCAATGTTTTGAATTAGTTGCAAGAATTCACATTTACCTGAAAATAGATAATGTTGTAAGATAAGCATGCCTATCAGTTAATAAGCCATTCAAAGTTGAGAAAACACAGCTGAAAGCTATCTGCACATGAACAGTGATGCCCTTGGAAAATTAGATCAGTGATGAGGTTTCCACGTTAAAGGTAGAAGGAAGAGTCTAAAGTCAAATACTGGGATGAAAATCTGAGACTAAGCCAAAATCATGTATGTTTTAGTATAATATCTCACATTGTAGACAAGGACTAGCAGCTTGCTGTAATGCTAGAGGGAGCAAAGAAGCTTGGCACGAAGTGTATTCCTGCTATGAAGCTTGGCAGAAGACAGAGATGGATACAGATAGGAGGCACTGGGAGCAGGAGTGCAGAATTGATCACCTGATGATGCAGGGTCACAGTGCAGGCAAAAAACAGCTGCTGAGTCCTCTTATCATGAAAAAGTAATCAATTTTAATCTCTTCAAGGAAGATTTTGAAGAAAAGCAGTGCAGTAGAAGGATCTGCCTGCATAAACACATGAGTGGTGGCTTGGGAAAAAGTGTTGAGTTGGTTTTGGGAGAATTTAGCAAGTCTTTTAAATACATAATTGTGGGCTGATCAGAGGTGGGAGTCAGTTGCTGAAAGATGGTAGTGTGGATGTAGGCTGTGAAGGGCCTTGAGAGTGAAGACATGGACCATACATTTCTCCTGATAAGGAAGGGGAGCAGTGGTGTGTGGAGATGATCTCTGCAGGAACATAGGTCTGATTATGGCCAGTGCTTTACTGGTGTAGGTGTGTGGGAAGAGTTCTGTTGTGAAGGTATGGGCATTGTACAGGGAGAAATTGCATTTTCTCAGCATTGTCTGGGCACAAAAACATAAAGAAACTTGGCAGGAGGGAGAGGCTCAGCAGCAGACCCTGCTTTGGGGAAGAGAAACACTAATTTTGCCAAGCGGGAGCAGGAAAGGCTCCAGTTCCTGTGTAGCTCGTTTGATCTTGCTTGAGTCACACTGTCAGACTCTTGGTGCTTTCTACTCTTGTCTCACAGTGAATGCAGTGTAACATGTTGGTATTGCCTTTGTTTATATCCAAGAATGAACAGATTTGTTCGCCTTGATTTTTCCCCTGCAAAGATGGAGTCTCAACTGTGATATGTTAAATGAAAAGGCCATGAGAGATTGCTCTGCTTTTATTGCTTTGACAACAAAAAAGTGTTCAACAAATGGAAGTATTAATTAGAGCTACAGAAAAATACTCCAGAGCCCCAATGGTCCCAACCTCCAAGAACTCCTGCCAGCTGCCAAAATCCTGTGTTGTGAAGATTTTGCAGCTCTGTAGATGCTTCATTCTCAACCCCTGCATTCTGCAGACATGCTTCATAAGTCCTTCCCGTGCCTGGTGTGGTGATGGGGGTGAATTCAGACCTAACTGCTTTTTTTACTCTTACTTACAGAGCATGAGAAGCACAGACTGTGTAAAAGTGCAGACTATATGAATTTACACTTCAAAGTGAAGTGGCTGTACAACGAATACGTTCGTGATCTGCCTGCCTTCAAGGGAAAAGTGCCTGAATATCCAGCGTGAGTGTTCTGTGTCTCCTGTAGTAAATCCCCACTATCTGCTTCCTTTTGTTACCTTGGCAGTAGGGTAGCCTCCTGTGGCTTCTTTCAAGATGCATCATTTCTTACCTCTCAGTTTTCTGTGTTTATGTGCCTGTTTGTCCCCTCTGGTGTTCCCCTCACCCAACTCAGTCCATTATTGTACAGTATCTCCCAACATTTGCAGAGCTTAGCAATGCCATAGACAGACTTTAAGCTACCCTGCCTGCTGTGTAGGCAGTTCTTGAATAGAAGATGTGTGCCTACAGATAGGCTTTATGTATATATTCTGTACATGGATGTCATATGCAGACACACACAACAGGAGTTGTAAGTAAAGATAATGTTTTCTCTTTCTCAGTAAGACTGGGTGGCTTAGTTGGAAGCATCAGATAAGCTGTTGCTCTTGAGCTCTAAGCAATTATTTGCAATTCCTGACTTTAGAAGAGCAACAATAAATTTTAGACCTGGAGAAGGTGTATGAGACCAAAAGGTTGTGAGAAGGTGTATGAGACCAAAAGGTTGTGAGAAGGTGTGTTTGAGGAACCTGGAGATAATGCTGTCAGACTGTTACTTTTGTGCTTCACTGTTACTCCTCCACTGGGTTTTGGGGATTTAACATACACTGTCCTTTTCACCCCCTCAAAATCTTTCTTCCTTCAGTTTGAGCTTGTTGTAGGCTGCAGTGTATTAGAGAATAAATTGTTCCTGCTTTCCAAGAGTAAGATGCTTTGCTCATGCTTCTTTATGGTCTTCCACTAGTTCTTGTTTGTTCCTTGCTTTCCTTGTAAATAAGGTTTACTGACCTCTTTCCAGACAATTTGTGTCTGAATGTAACACTTGGCCTTAAATATTGATGTTTCATCTAGACCTTGCCATGCATTGCCTTCCAGGCAGTGCTGCTGTTCTCATGTGCTGTGTTGGCAGCAACCTTTTATCTTTTTTCTTCTATTCAGAGATATTGCTGACTGGTGGTGCTCCCAGTGGGTCCCTGGCTGGTCTGCAGGCACCCTCAGCGTTGCTATTCCCACCTTGTACATGACTGTTCTGTGCTGTCTAAATGCAGCACTTAGCCCCTCTTGACAAACACATTTTTCCTGGACTGTGTTTCTAGTTTGGCACTTTGAATTCTCTTGCCATGCTGTTGTGCATGCAGTCCCTCAAGCCTGGTGCTAGCTGCATACTAATCAGACTTGAGCCAGTTGGGCATAATTGCTCAGTGTGGGCTGTGGGCCTGATTAAGAAATCAGGTCAGCAAGAGGCATGAGATGCTCAGTGAGCAGGGTGCTAGAGTGACAGTCTCAGAAGCCCCATTCTCTTTGCTGTGCCTCTGAGTCAGGGCAGTTTCATGCAAGCCATCAGATATTCTTAATCTCTTTTCTTCTCCTGTGTAATCAGGATAATGATGCTCGGTTTTGTTCTGTGGTCTGTTCTGCTCTGCTGGCCTTTGTGGTACAGCTTTCGTGCTCATGTGTATTTGCAGCCCCTGGCTTTGTTTTTTCACCCTCCTATTTCAGTGCAATAGCCACATTGTCAGACACAGGTGATGTTTATCTCAGCCGTAACCTTCACCTGTCACAAAATATCCCCTCGATATGAATTGTCTTTTGATTTGTTTCATCACAAGTATTTTTAGCCTCAGAACTTCTTTAAACGAAAGACTCCATGCATCAGGTTTGCACATTGGTAAACTCCTTAGATGAAACTAAATTGCTGGTTGGGCTGGCTGTCTGCTTGTCAGGCAAAAGGCTATCCACAAATTCACTCTTCCAGGTTATAAACTCTGACAAGCCATGTTCCTGGTAGTCTTGAGATATGACTGAACAAAGTGCAGAGTCCAAAGTATTGAAGATGAATTTTGTACTCCCTTGATTTTCTGAAACTCAGAAACATTTTCTGAAATGGAAGTAACTGTGTAACTGGGAGTGAGTCTTCAAAACTTCTCCTCTGCCAGCTAAAAGCTGTGAGGTGTCAGTTCCTGAAAAACTCCAGCTTTTTAGGTGTGTAAATGCATGTTCTATGCTTTGTTTAAATACTGATCTGAGCATACAGGTAGCATTGTAGCTGTACTGGAGCCTACCTCCCCTCTGGTGGAGAAAGATACTCCTTCCTTTGAGATCCTGTCAGCTTACTCTGGCTCTATTCATCAAACACAGTGTTTATTCTTTTATTCATTGGAACCCTGCCTGCCTTCTTGCCTTGGCTTTTGCCAAGGCACCGAGATTGTTCCTTAGATAGCCACAGCAAATGAACAAGATTAATTCACCTGCAGAGTGTGACCCTGAGGGAGCCAGGCTCATGGCCAAGCTGAAGTGGTAGCCTTTTGTGTTGCCTCACTATTGTGCAGCCAACGGAGGTGAACTGACATTTAGTCCTGAAGCGCCGCTGCTTTTCCCAGCAGGCAGGACTGAAGTGCACTCTGTGCAGACCTTGTTTGGTGAGTTTGGCTGTGCCATCTGAGCCAGGCTGTGCTGACCCCTGTGAGCACAGAATGTCTCTGAAGCAGCACTGAGAGCTGCTGCGTGTGTGCTGGTGTGTGAGTCATTACAGCGTTTGCTTCCTGACCGATAATTGAAGCAGATGAGGGAGAAGATATTTGCCATATAGCAACATTTTGAAGCTATTTCTGCATGAAATCAGATTATTTTTTATTCATTTCTGGGCTAGATAATTTTGCATATTGTTATGGCTATGTTGCCTTTGTAGTGCTCACAGTCCCCCTGACTTGCTCAGCTGCCCAAGACTTCATTGATAGTAAAATATTGTAAGAGGTATTTGGCCTAAGATAGTTCTAGGTTTGTGTTACAGCTGAAAGCATAGTTTGGCCCTGAATGTACACCTGGACTGGAACTATTTATAAATTATTTACATCTCTCAGAATTTTCTGTCAGCCAAAGGACAAAATTGAGGCTGGCTTTGGAGATGTACTTACAGAATTTCCTGATCTAAGTGGTTCATTCAACGTTCAGAGTAAACCTCTTCCTGAAGGTAATGCTTTTTTTTATGAGAGGAGGGGCAAATACACCACTCCCACCCACCCAGCCATTTTCTCTGCCATCTTTGCTTAGACAATTTGGCAAGACATTTAGGTCTACCTTGACGCTTGGTTTTGTGTAGCAACATATGGTATCCATAAAAATGGGCAGTGTTCTCAACAGCAAATGGCCCTTTCTTGTGAATGTGGTGCAATAACTAAGGATGAATGATAATCAGGAAGTTGCTCTCCTTCTGAGAGTGAAAACTGTGGCTTCTGGCACAAACAAGTAATCTTCCCTGCACGCTGACCTGTGACATGTGCAGCAGTCAGCAACTCACAGCCTGGGAGCTGTGAAACAGGTGGAAGATGTATAGTTACTTCCTTGTAAACTGCCTGAGTTCCTTTCTAAGGCTTAAGCTGTTTAAAATACACTATTGCTGTTTAAAAGAAAATGTTGAAAGCTTGAGAAACTTGCAGCAGACTTCAACATATGCTGACTTTTAGGAGCCTGAAGTGCCATTCAAAAGGAATTTTTCCAGAATACAGGAAGTCCATATGTCTCTGACAGTATTCCACTGTTGCTGTCTATAATAAATAGGGCTGCATAGACAGGTTGCTGTTGGCATTTTAGCACTGTGTCAGTTACAATTTCCAATATTAGCATTGATGTGCTTTATATTTCAAAGTGTAGAGATTATTTAAGGCTATCTAGTATGCTCTGCCTGTGAATTTGCTCTTGATCTCCCTCTCATGTCTGGCACATGCTTTCATGTTCTTTGCAAACTCAGCCCACAATTAGCACAATCTCTATGAACACAGCTGCCTGTGTAGAGAAGGCTGTACTCTGTTAAGCCCATATAATAATAATCTTTTGTATGGACTAAATTACACATGGATACTTCTTTCTCTTGTTTGTGAATGCTGTTGAGTAATATTTGAAATTAAGATTTGCTTCAGCTGCACCGTGTTGGCACTTCATGCAACAAACTCTAGACAGACATTTCAATAAGTCTGTAAGGGCTTTGTTACTGCTTAAACACAATAAAAACACACACACACCCCCTTTTGTACTGTGTATGTCCCTTGGAGCAGAGACAGAGGGACCAGCTGTCAGATCCCATCACTGAAGCTGCTTCTCAGCTTGCCTGTTTTCACATTGCCTGTTTGGTACACCCAAGTGAGCAGCAGGACAGGTGCCTGTGGGTGTGGAGGTCTTCCTTGTGCTCTCTGGCACGTGGATGGAAGGGAAAAAAATGACAAAGTGTTTTGAGGTGAAGTGAAGCTAAAGGTGGCTCTCAAGGGGGGTAAAGGGGAAGGTACCAAGAAAAGACAGGAAGAAGGACAAAATCGGGTCATAACCAGCCCAAGTGATGGTCCTGGCACTGTTAGCTTGTGTAGAAGTGCAGGTGTCTTTGGGAACTTGGGCTGCACACAAGGACAGCAGTATTCAGACATCTGACAGCTTTCACAAGGCTTGCTGGGGTTGGGGTGCTCCGTTTCCTGCTGTGACTTGCTGCCTTTGCTCCCCTGCAGGTGGTTTGAGCAGTTTGTGATGCAGTGGCTGGACGAAAATGAAGATGTTTCCTTAGATTTCCTGCATGGTGCTCTGGAGAGAGATAAAAAAGATGGGGTATGTAGGTCACTCTGAGTGCATGATTTGGTGCTACATCATTCAGTGCACAGAACCAAATAAAGCACTATAAATTCAGCTGTCTTACAAATGGAGGATGTGGTCCTTTTCGCTTGCTAAACAAGTGAGAAACTCATTTATTTTAGTACTTTACAGGTCACAGAGAACTTCTTAATAGCAAGGTGCATATTATTCATTTTTGTCTGTTCTACTGCTGTTAATCTGTCAGCCAGTGGCTTGGCGCTCTCTCGACTGTCTCCGTTTGGGAGAAGTAATTGAAATTGAAAATTGAGGCACTTTGCATGTACTTAGTCATGCAATGAGAATGTGACCTTAATCCACTGACAGACAAATCTTACTCTTAATTTGCTGAGTATTGCCACTGGAGAGAAGAGCTTTCCTGTTATTCAGTGACTGTTGGCACTGTAGTCTGTGATATTCATGCAACATTCTGTTTAAAAGCTAAATCTAAAAAAAAAAAAAAATTAAAATAGCTCTTTACTCTCTCCTTCTTCCCTCATTAACTGACAGGCAAACCATGCATTGCATTAAGGATCTCAACATCATGGTACATTTCCCTGGTGCTTGTCATGATCATAGCTAGTGAGGGACACTAAATTTTGTAATCCAACCAAAAAAGGCTATTTATCTCTTCTAGGCCTTTTGAAGAGTTTTTGACTGATTCTGAGAAAGATGTAGGTTTTGGTAAAGTCACCCTGTTTCAATGTGACAGATGATGGAAATGCCCATGGGTGGGTATATTTCAGATCTTTCATTTGACAATGACTCTTTGTACTTCTCTTTTAGTTCCAGCAAACATCTGAGCACGCTCTGTTCTCTTGCTCAGTGGTGGATGTGTTCACCCAGCTCAATCAGAGCTTTGAGATCATTAAGAAGCTGGAGTGCCCAGACCCTGTCATTGTTGCCCACTACAACAGGAGATTTGCTAAGGTAATACCCCCAGCATCCAGACGTTTATCTTTTCTTAGTGGAGTGTAAGACAGGATGATTTCTTTTGTTCTGCTTCCTGGAATTCTTCTGCAGTGGTAGAGGACAAGTAACAGTGCTCACATTTTGTCTTCACAGACTATTGGGAAAGTGCTGATGCAGTATGCTGACATACTCTCCAAGAGCTTTGAGTCCTACTGTTCCAAGGAAAAACTGGTGAGTTATGTTGAGCTTCTTTTTTCCCCCAAAGAATCATGTAATTGCCCTAATGAAACCAGTCTCACATTGCACCTGGCCATGGTGGTGATGTAAATATTTTTGGTGTTGCTTTTATCATCACTTGGATGCTTTTGAAGTTAAACTCTGGCTTGGACCTAAAACAGAAACAGCTTCCTGAAGATAATATGCAGGTCTTGGAGGCTGTCAGGTCCCCTTGTCATGTGATTTAAAATAATAAAAGTGGGCACAGATTGCTCTGTGGGTCTGGTACTTAGAGAGATCTGTTCATCTGGGTATTCCGCAACTGATCATACCTTTCAAGCTGGAGAAAAATGGATTTTTAATTTTTTTTTTTAAATATTTGAGTGCTGAAATCTGAGCATACCCTGCCTTCTGTGTAACTCTTGTATCTGGTGGTACTTGGGGAAGGGTGTTGAGGCACAAGGTCTCCCACTGGTGGCATCCTGAGCAGTAAAAGTCACCTGCTTTTGTCTATTCAGCCCTGCATCCTGATGAACAACATCCAACAACTGCGGGTGCAGCTGGAGAAGATGTTTGAAGCCATGGGTGGTAAAGAGGTAAGAAAGCTCAAAGACTGGGTGTTACTCCTCATTTTTTCTGCTGGGTTGTTTGCATCATATTGGTTCTTGAAGACTGCAGTCATGAGGAGAACCTTGTGACACTGGCACTGTAAGTGTGGGGACACAGCCATGACTGAAGGCTTCCCAACTAAATCTGTCATCAAATGCAAGGGAAAATGTTTTGGAGCACAGAATGGCGTAGGAAAGGAAAGAAAAGTTTGCCTGTTGTGCTCACATGGGTGTGGCTGGTGGAGGTCTCAGTTCTGTGGACATTGAATCATTTTATTTGGCATATAAATTTAGGACAGTGCCTGTAGTGTGAAATGTCCAAAATCTTAATACATTGCAGACATACACATGAGTTCTCTACCCGTGTTTTGAGGTATATTCAGAGGTGTCCATTTGTTATGAGATGGTAATTGTTACAGAAATAATGTTTTTCTCATCCAGGTCACTGTTTTTGTGCTGATGTAATATATGTATCTTTTTTTTTTCTCTTCCTTTCTCATTGCTTTTCAAGATTCAGGAAGATGGAGAAAAGCCTGCTGATGCTGATGTTAGGAGAAATTATTTTCAAGCACATTTTTTTTGGTTGTGTTGTGATAGAATCTGTGCTATGACCTGTGTGGCAAGAGGAAAGTCAGCTTTGCTGATGGACAGCTCAGTTTTTGCCTGTATTGCTTTTCTAAATCTTGCTTGTGCTCAGTGGCAGAATTCTGTGAAGTGGCAAGAATCTAAACAAATAGATTTGTCCATGAGGCAAGGAAAACTGTTGTCATTCTTTCACAGGTCACCTCAATACTCCCAAATTTCTGAGTCCTGCCTCAAGAACTAGCATTATATGCTTCCTGCTGTAATGGCAGCAGTAGCTAACTACTCATTTTTGGGAAAAAATAAACTTGCAATGAAATGTCTGTGAAGTGGCTTATAAAAGTTTAATGCTTGTGCATTTAATTTCCCTTAAGGAATCAATTTACTACTACTTTCTGTAGTGGTAGCCATTAAGTAGGGTTTCCCTGTATTTAAAATTGAATATATTTCCTAATACTGTATTAAATAAATGGGAAAAAAAAGGTGTTTCTTGAGGTTGTTGGCCACTTTCCCTAGACTAGATCTCTTATCTGCATTCTGCCCTTTAAAATCTTCCACAGGAGGTGTAAATAAGGTAAAAAAGGGGTAATGAACCCACTGTTTCCCCTGTACTGTGCAACCAAAAGACTGTAAGGGGAAAGAAACCCAGACAGTAAGGAGTAAAACAGGAAGAAATATGGCAAACACACTAGGAAGCTGGTTTTTGGAAGTGGATTTTTTTTTCCAATTTATTTTCAAATGGTGCTTATTGCACTTCATAGGCTGCCACTGATCACCAGAAATAAATCATGTTCTGTTAGGTGCCTGCATCATCTGCTGTCCCCAGGGGTTTCCTGCTTGGTGACTGTGTAGTACATTGCTTCTTGACTCAAAAACTGCCAGGTCTCTGTTTTGCTAGATTGAACAAGGTTTTTGTCCTAGTTTTAATAGTCTTTTGGCTGGAGATTGAACACGACAATTGGGTATCAATAAGTGAGACAACAGTTTTGACAAGAGAACTTAAAAAAATGCATCTGTGGGTTCTATCCTCCTTCAGGAAGGACAGTTCTTACTTTCTGTGGCAGATTTGTTCTATGGTCATCTATCCATGACACAGTAGCTTGCACAAAAATAAGCATTATCCTGACTACTCTATCCAAAAAAAGAACTTCCTTGGGAGAGTAAAAAACTGGCATAGTGTGCCCTGGTCTTAAACTGTTAAAGTTTTTGTGTTCTCAGAGTTATTCTTGAGAGCCAGGTACCAAATATTCCATTTTTCCTGTGACAGGTATGTTACTTGTGCCATGTGTGACTGGTCTCAGTTACTGTGTGCTTGCAGCTTCATCTGCTTCTGATTCCCAGATCCATCTCGACTGCAGCTGTAGCACTGCACAGCTCTGGGAAGCTCTGAAATATTGCTGCTATGTGGTATTCTTTGCCAGTGGGTCCAGAGCACATCCCTAGGGAAATTCAGGTCACTTACTCCCTTTTGCAGCGAGGGAAATTAAGTCACCCCACAGTGTAGTGGCATAATATGGAACAGAAGTTCTTGCCCAGTGCTATTTATTGAGATTGAGCTCCTTTAGTGCCTTTCTATACTCTCTCCTCCACCCACTGCCCCAGTGAGTTATGGTATCTTTTCCCCTCACTTCCCTTATTCTTTTCTGGACTGTAGTACTCAAAACAGGACAAAAATTGCCCAATATCTTTGGGCTTAATGTGTTGACATCATGTGGTCTGTGAACATTGCTAGTCAGAAGCAATAAGGACAGCAGCAGAGCTTTAGAGAGCTCTGTTTGGACGGATTCCCTTGGGTCAGGGCAAATAGATATATATACACACACAAATATGTAAACACACATGCATACACAGACAAGAGTACCTTAAATAAGTTTTAGGAGTTATGATTAATACTTTTATTTCCCTTCTGAGCTGTATTGATCTCATGGGATGAAAACAGTTTCATCATTGCTCAGGAGCATTCTCAGACATCCCTAAAGCATGGTTTGGAAAGTGTTTATGAGGTGGCAGATAGCATTAAAAGCATAATGAATAGTGAAAGATGACTCCTGGATAAAAACTGGGTCATGAATACCTTTAAAAACCTTTAATTCCTCTGAATGATCTTCACTGCACCAGCAGAGCAGAGATCAGCTCTCTGCTGGGATGGGCTACACACATTCAGTGCGAGTGTTTGCCTGAACTTGGCCCCTTTTATTTAATTATTCATACTTCACCTAATAAAACCTAACATGGCTTGCATTTTCTGCCCACCTCAATGGTTTTCCAAAAGATTTCAGCCTCTTGTCTATTATTTTGCTTATCTTTTCATGAGTAATGAACTCATGGCAGTGGAATGAAAAGGTGCTATACTGCATTGCACACTGCTGGAGTCTAGATGTAGTGTGAAAGACTAGTTTAAAACATTTCTACACCTTTTTCCCCAAGGGAGAGGAAGTATCCCCTGTTGTGAGGTTGTTGTGAGGAAGTTGTGAGGTGAGTATCAGAGACAAGCACTGCCTGGGGAACACAGGGAATTAGCTGCTGTGTAGCAGCATATTGTCATACAATTTTAATGCCTTTGGTTTCCAGCTAATCTTCACAATTAAAGCTTCAGGAAGCTTTCCTCTTCATGCTTAACCAAGGTTAGCCTACATTTTAAATCCTAAATTGGCCACCTGAATAACAAATTGCAGGACAGCTTAGAAACTGCCAAGACTTAAATAGGAATATTCTCAAAGGATTTGTGATATCTAGTGTTTGCTCCATTTAAGCATCCCACATGCCATAGCTAAGGCTGTCCTAATATTTGAGAAGTTGACAGCTATTGTTTGGGTTCAGTGCTCCATGTTTCTTACTCTTGAATCCTATAAGAAAGTGGGGGAGATGCCTGAAAATTCAGTGCATGTCCCTAAAGGGAGGGGTTGAATATGCTGAGCTCCCAGGGGTTGATGGAGGGAGGCAGGACAAAAAATCAGCAGCTTCAAACTGGACTCAGATGAACTCCATAACTTTTCTAAAGCTAGAATATGTTAGCAGGGCATAATTCTTTAGCTGCTGATATGCCAAATCAGACCTGATGATTTCACAAAGTCTCTGCCTTTTATAGATGGGAATTGATTAACATCTTCAGCTTTCTAGAAGGCAAGAGTCATGTCTCTCCACCTACACCACCTACAGAGAAGCCTTCCAGTTCTGGCCACTCATGCTTTGCCAGTGTGTGGAAACCAAAGAACTAATTATGTCTCCTGGAAAACTTGGAAGCCCATCACTGCAAATTCTTAGGCTCAGGGGTTCTGTTTCTTGCATGAGGAAAGGAGAAGAAGATCATCCTAAATTCAAGTTGATAGCACTTCAGTATAAATGCCACCATTCAGATTAGCAGAGGATTTGAGGTTCCAACCCTAAGTGGGTTCAGATGAGGCTTTGAGGCCCAGATTCTCTCAAAAGCCAAGTCCCAGATATTTTCAGAAAATTATCAGACTTGATTTCTCTCCTGAAATTTAAATACGGGATTAACTTTTCCATCTTTTCACCTCAGTTTCAGCATCACACATTTAGCCTCAGACACGGAGCTGTGGCTGTGCCAGTATTTCCACTGGAATTGAAACATTTGCTCAGAGATCAGAAGCCACCTCACTGTGGCTCCTGTCCCATGTTTTGCACAGAGAACTTTTCATTCTTCCTCCGAATTATCTCTCATACTCCCACAGAATGAAGATCATAAGCCTGCTGAGAAAAATGGTGTGGATGTGACATGTGGCAGTGACCCAGCTGCCTAATCCTGTTTTCTGCTATACCAGCCAGATTTATCATGCAGACCAAGTAGCATTTCCTGCTATCAGTGATAGCTGATATGCTTAAAATTCATTGACTGAGCAGCAACAGCAGCACCGTTGTGGGTTCATTTGAGCACTCTTATCAGTGCTTCACCACATTGGCCAAGTTTGTAGTTAATACCACATTCTGCAGTCCCTGTAACTGACGTGTGATTTATGTGTGGGAAACAGCAGTACACACCTACCAGCACCTTGCTAATGAACTATTATCACTCTCAGATAATTCCCCAAACTTTGCTTTTGAGCCAAAGCAGGCCGATGCCTAAGCATTAACCATAAGTAATGTGTTATGTGGAGCCCTTGTTCCCTAGCTGCAGTTGCTCTGAAAACAACAGCTTTTCTAGCATGACAGGGAACTTTGTGGATGCTGAACCAGAATGCTTGCTACCAGGGTTTGGCTTCCTGAGGATGAGGCTGGGCACCCGAAAGTTCAATCTGTGTCTTGCCAGTTGTACCCAGAGAACTGTGAGCTGATGTTCTGGAAGAATGAGAGTTCTTTACGACAGATAATGGGGCTCATCCCCTTGGCAAAACATTGTGTCAGGTGTCTCACAGTACTGGGACAACAGTGCATCTGCTGTGAGGAAAATCAATTTGCATTAAAATACAGCAGTGAGTGAAAGCTTAGAGGTAGCCAGTGAGCTCTCCAGGCCACCTCACAGTAAAATAAATCATTGATTGCACAGTTCATGAACCAGGGCAACAGGTTGTTGATCTGGACTTCAAACATCCTCTAGGCTGGGCATCTGATAGCTTATAAAGAAGTATAAGTAAATAGTAAAGAATAATTGTCTTGTGCCAAATTCTTCTGGGTTTTTTTTGGTTGCTTTTTCTTTTTTTTTTTTTTTTTTTTTCCTGACTGGAAAAAGCAGTTAGTTGAAGTGTTTTGATGAATCATGAACTGGTCCTACCTCAAACCTGTCAGAAATGGCTGAAATCAGAGGGCAGTTTGGTGCCATTAATAGCAGAGAGCAAATCAGGCATCTTCTGACTCATTGTGCCTTTACGCAGTAGGAGGAAAGGATTAATGCAGGGGCAAGAGAAACCACCACCACCAAATGCTGTTTTTATTTTGTTATCTACAAGCTTGGCTAGAATGAATGCTGATTGGCATGACATTAGCTTCCTTCTGCCGTCACAGAGCAAGAGTGTTACAAAGATAATAGGAAAAGAAATTTACTTTAATAAGGGGAAAATAATCGGAGGCAGCAATGCCTAAAGTTACAAGGCCTAAGTAATCATCGTTTGCTTGGTTGTTGGATCTTACTTTAATTACTTTTAAAATTCTGATCCAGTAGTTTCATTAGCACAGGTTCAAATGCTTAATAGAGTCAATTTTCCATGCCAGCTTACAGCAGGAAAATGAGCAGATCAGATTCCAAATCCCCTGAGGCTTGGCTTTCTCTGACAGATGCTGCAGCAATATGGAGAGGGCTTCAGCACTGATTTTAGAGGTGGGAACTCCTATCGTACTCAAATCCTGTATAAATGGATATACCATAAAAATCTAAACTGATTTTTAACCACTGTATTGGTACCTGGCTCATTTCATTCCCGATGAGATGCTCTGCCTTAGAGGAAGCTTTTTGTTTTGCAAACGTCTTGCCTGCCTGCATACACAGGCAAATCTGTTTTACTAGTTACTTTTTATGAGCAAATGATCCCAAATCATTCATCCTGTGTTGTTATGTGTACACACAGGTATGCTGATCAGAAGTAGCTCTTTTGAGGCTGGAGGGGTGACAGCAGCTGGAATACAGGACACTGTAAATCATGTTCAATTTAGAAACAAATCTTACCTTTTGACTGATAATAATGGAGGAAGCACTTCCTTACAGTATCTGCCCAGGTGTCAACAGCATTCATGTAGTGCTTGGGGAACCTGTTTTTTGTTTTTCTCTGAACACTTGTATACTAAAAGCTGTCTGGTTCCATGTGAGAGTAGAGCTATGTCTGCTCAATACCAGTAGCTAAAATTTTACTTTCCAAAAATGATCAACAAAAGTGCACAACAGCTCCTGCCATGATATTTTGGTGAGGTTTTCAAAACAGCTGGGATCCAACCTTCTGAGAGCAGTGACTGGGTCAATCTTCAATTGAAATACTTGACAGCAGGGTGGAAGGTGAAATAGCCTCTCTCAAGATCATGCATGAAATGCACAAGTAGTGACAACCAGTCTGAAAAGTCCTGTGTCCTTCTAGATTCAGAGGGATAAATTATCTGTGAAGCACAGTACTTGATGGATTCTCTGCCTAGATACACTCTTGGACACAGGGAGTTCACATTCCCTTTCTTCCTCAACTTCTCAAACATCAGGGTATAGGAGTCTGAGGAAATTACTTGCTGCTTTTTAGGCAAATACCTGCTGATGATTTCACAGCTTCTGTAGCAGCAGCAGCAGCAGGCAGTGGAGGAGAACATCCTACCTGGCAGAGTCCAGTGGGGATAGTTCACCTGCTTATTAAGTGTAGCCTCAACAGTGAAGAGAAGCACTGCTAAGGACAGCAGACTACCCTCTGGCTTCAAACTAAATGTTCTTCTTTCATCCACAGTTGGATGCAGAAGCAAGTGACCATCTCAAAGAGCTCCAGGTGAAGCTGAACAATGTTTTGGATGAGCTCAGTGCAGTGTTTGGTAACAGGTCAGTACTGTAAGGTCCTTGTCCTTGAAGCATTCCTTTCTTTTGTCTAATCTCATTTAGTCAGGTTACAAAAGAAAAGAAACTCCTGTGAACTGCATTATATTTTTCTTACTGTCCCAAATTCATGGCCTTTCAGATACAGAGACCATCTAAAGAAGTGAGAAACATTTTTAAAGTCTTTCTTTTCTGTATTTCTCTGCTTGGAAATGTAACACAGAGATCTCTCAACTGTGAAATGTATTTGAATTACACAGAGTGATTTTTTTATTTTTTTCAGTAAGTAGTGCTTGTCAGTAACAGAATTGCCTGCTCCTTTACTGCTCAAAAAGCAGTTTCCAGCTTAGCGTTTATGAAGCAACATTCTTGTTTAAACATTCTGCTCTAAATATATGAAACAGCTGACTGATTTCTGATTGTTAAATGAATACTGGAATAAGAAGGAAACAGGTTTAGAATTTGAGATAGACTTGTTCTAGGGCTTCTACAAATGCTATCTAGTGTTTCAAGGAGCTCTTTAAAGTATTGCCAGAGTAATTGATGGCAATTATGTTTTATTGCAAATCATGTTATCATTTACCTGAGGATAAAAATGTGCTCAACTTTACAAGACTTTTGTAGTGAGCTATAGAGCATATCAATTAAGTGAAATATAAAAATATAGAGCTCCTGAGTGATCTTTGAAAACAACCATTTCCCACTACAAACCCATTCATTTCATGTTGTACTGCATAACAAGATTAATGCAGGCATGAACTGTAGTGTAACTTGAACATGGGCAAGGCAGAGCAAATTGTACCAACTTGTTGTCCCAGGGCTGACAGGTTTGCAATTCTTATGGCTAAAAGGTCATAGTGAGATTTTTCAAAGACTGGATTTCAGCACACAAAGCTAAGCAGGGAGATAAGTGAGAAGTTCCCATGGCCAGTAATGGATGCTGCAGAAATAAATGGAAAGACTCAAACTGTAACTGAATGCAATCAGTAAATACAGAGAGTGACTGAGAAACAGTGATTAGGGAGGTGAATTTTTTAATCTGAATATTGTCTCCATGGAGTCATTGCTACAAAACAATGAGGGGACAATCTTGATGAATGATAATATGATCTAAAGAGATTTTCTAGTATCAGCATACATACTGGGGAGTGCTTTAGAGAGGTGAGCCAGCCAGAGATCCAGCCAGTCAGATGTCTGAGGTGCTTCATTTATTCCTTAACAGTTTTAGGAAGTAAAAAGCACATATATATATATATATATATATAAGCATGATTTCTTAAAGGATATAAATTTAGGAGATAAGGCAGATATCCACAATATTCTGTGCAGTCTCTGTAAACCGTTGTCCTTTCACCTGCACACCTGACACTGCAGATCTTAACTCTTTTTCATCGGTGTGAGATTAATTGTATTTGATGAGAAGGCAGCACAAGTCCAGAGAGCCTCACTACCCTTGTGCTGAGAGAGGACTTTGTCTGGACACAGAAGCATTTTCTACTTTGAGAGAAGACAAGTCTTGGAAGGGTTTATCTTCATGCAAGTCTAGCTACTATTTTGTTCTTAGAGGCTGTAGGAGTGAAGGAAGGAATTCCTGGAGGAGCTAGGGAGCAGCAGGCCCTGTCTGACAGCATAGGTAAAGTTATTTTTTAGCTTGCTACTGCCAAGGGCTCCTGTTAAGCTGTACATCTATACAGGCTTCAGTTTCAGGTGAACCTGTTGCCACAGTAACTGATCTATTATTTTTTATAAAATTGGCAACCATTTTGAGTCATATTACTTTTCATCTATGAAGCCATTGTTATTTTCCATCCTTGACCTGGGGAGTTTAAAGCATCTTGAAGCAAGGTCCTGCAATTGATAAAGTGATGGGAGAACTGTGGGGTGGGATTGGCCTGTCCCAGAACAGGATATTAATGGCACAGGAAATTTTTCATGTTCTTTCATTTGATGTGGCTTAGGTCTCTGATTAAGCAGCCATTGCAGCCATGACTGAGGGCTGCAGGACTCTTTCTGCTAGAAGTAGGGCAGGTGGGAGACAGCTCTGGAATTTTCCAGTGAGAGGCAGGCTAGAATTGAGCAAGAAGGACCATGAGGCTAGAGGTGGCAGAGCAGAAAGGTGGAGAAAGAAGGTGAGAGCCATGGGACACTCACACTGGACCCACAGGTGTCCTGGTGGCTTGCACATAAAGTTCAGATGCAGATGTAAAGCTGCTTCCAAACTTCTGTACCTTGTCCTAAATCTTTATCCTACCTCCTAACACTGGCTTCTCTTCCTAGTTTCAAACCTCTATGCCATTAATGGATAGTTAAATGTCACTTGTAGTGCCTGTTGTTAGTAACTGTTCTTTTAAATGTCAGAGCATTTTCCTTTATTTGCTGAATTGATTAGTTGTCAACTCTGCTGATCTATTCATAATTTTTAATCACTGCATTATTTAATTTTGAACCTCCTCTTAGCAGGAAGAGGTGGAAAAGTAATTGTTCTTTAATGCTTTATGTGTCAGTTCCTTACAGGGAGACTGCACTTTGCACAGCTGAGCCCCACATCCCAGTTTGACACTTGGCATGGACTGTGTGGCAGTGGACTGGTTTAAGCTGGTGCCTGACTTCAGGCTCTCTGTTATTTTAAAGACTTAAGCTATGATGGGTCATAACTGGTTTTCTGCTGATGGACTCCTGGGTGCTCAGAGTGGGGCATGCATTGTGTTATTGCTCCATGTGATATCCCAGTCTCTGTGGTGGAGAAAGCAATGGGTTCAGCAGGGTGCTTTGAGCTAAGAATAACAGCATTTCTTGAAGTCAGGAAAGGATAATTTCTTGCTGCAAGATGAATGAACAAAGTTCTCTCAAACATGCTCATGTTTTGTGCTCAGAGGTGGTCAGCTGTGTGTGGCTGGTGGGCATAAGAAACTGGAGTGCATGCCCTTTGGTAACAAATACACTAAGGAAAGGAGCAGCAAGTCTCATGAAAGAAAAGTGGGGAACTGAGTGAACTTGAAGTTTTTTACCTTGTATTTCTGCCACTGATAATATTGTTTTTGCCTCTCTCCTATCTGTGCAGCTTTCAGACTAGGATTGATGAGTGTGTCAAGCAAATGTCTGATATCCTCTGTCAAGTGAAAGGGACAGCAAATTCTGCTGCTAATGCCAGAAACACAGTTGCACAAGATGCAGATAATGTCCTGAGGCCACTGATGGACTTCCTGGATGGAAAGTAAGAAAGTGTTCAAATATATGTTACACGTATAGTTCATTGGATTGGAACAAGAATGAGGCAGAGGGGAAAATAGCTTCATGTTCTTGGATTGTTACTGAGATTTCCAGTCTCCATATTTTCAAGAAAAATTAATAGCTTTTCTTCTCGTATCTGCCTCTCAAAAGCCATGGATGGGCTCTTGAGCCTTTATTCAGTGCAAAAGCACACTCAGTTCTTCTGTCTACCTCTGGCAATTATAGCAATCAGCAAAACACACTTCTGATCAAGTAGTGAAAAGGGCTGAAATTGTAAATTTTCTAGCCATGTTTTTTTTCTAGAGATTTTACTGTAGTCAATTAGCAAGCATATTATGAACAGTGCTTATGTACTTGATACATATTCTACTCAGTATCACAGTCCTGTCAAACCTGTGTTCTAGTCACATCTGCTGCTGTTCTGACTAGCAAATAAGCTGCTGAACCATGGGATGTGCATGTGGTTGATCCATTGCCTTAATTAACTGTTGCATTAGTACCATGCAGCATTATTCAGCTGGACAAGAACAGTTAAATGTTCAAGCCAAGTCTTGAACTGCAAAGAGAAATAGTTTTTAATCTGTATACAAGTTAAACTGAATGCTGATGCATATCAGTTCTTCATTTAATAAGGAATGGCCAACCATTTTCATAATAAATGCTGCAAGACATGTGAAGCTTTACAAGTGTAAAACATAGGGGGTTTGATTGCTCTTAGTGTTGATTATCCCATCTTTCTTTTGGGCCACTGTGCACTAAGTGACTCTCTGCAGCAGTCACCACACCTAGGAGTCTTCTCATTTGATCATTTTCCATGCATGCCATCATGAATCCTGAAAAGACATGTTCCTTTGTTCCATTGGGAATGTGGTATGCCACAGGCTTGCCATCCAGCTGTGGAGCAAGTAACTTTGATTATGATAATCCATACTTGGATTATTTTCTTCCCTCCTTTGCAGAAGGAGAGTATTTTTTAATGCCTCCTGCATTCCACCCACATCAGTCCTGTCCCTGTTTGGTTTTGTTCATTTACTGTCTAACCAAATGTGGGGAGAAGGGAATCTGGGAAAGATGTTACATGATGGAGAAGAGTCAGCTGGCTGAGTGCTGCTGGCCTCAGAGTTCTCTGTAGCCCTCACAGTAGGATCAGTAAATGCTGAAGTTCAACAAATGTTTCAAAGAGGATTCTAGCGTTTCTTGGCCTTTTTTATAGCCTATACAATAATAAAGAAAGAAAACTAGGAAATGAAAACCTAGGTAAAGAAATAAAGCTCCTTGTGTTAGAGCAGATAAACATGTGGCAGGTGATTGGTGAATGCAATCACAACAAAACATGGAGTTGTCCAATAAATATTTTGGGGTGGTTTTTGAGGTGAAGGATTTAGGTACTTCAGCAGCTTTCAGAAGCTGTGCAGGAATTTCTGCACAGCACTCCAGGAAATATTAATTTAGGTATTCATCAGAAACCATTATAGTAACCCCTTGAAGCTTAAAATCTATTATTCTACAGCTATATTTTTTTAAATGTACTCTGTAAACTAAACATATCTTCTTAAAGGGATCAATGATACGTGCTCTTATTTGGATTAAATGTATTATTCCAAACCACCTATCACCAAGTGACACCTTCTATAATCCCCAGGTCAATAAACAGAAATTATTGAGATCAGAAATGTCAGTCATTCATTTTGGCCAGTGTTTTAAGTGCTAAAACTCCAAGGGTGAGCACAGGCTATGCTTTAGAGAAGGGTTTTTACCCTTAAAGCAATTGTTATGACAAACTGCTTTGGATAGGGCACTGAATCTTCCATATGCAGCTCCTTTTTCATTGCATATTGTGCTCTTTGAACTTACTCAGCTCTTGCTCTCTCCCTGCAGCCTGACACTGTTTGCAACAGTGTGTGAAAAGACAGTGTTGAAAAGGGTGCTGAAGGAGCTCTGGAGGGTGGTAATGAACACCATGGAGAAGCTGATTGTGCTGCCTCCTCTTACAGACCATACGGTAAAACATTTTATCCTTCCTGACTCATACCAGAAAGTGTTGCCATTGCCTGTGTAACTCATCCCCTGACCTAGTGAGTCATCCATCCAGGTAAATTTGTCTGCATGTTGCCTGCCTGAGGATGGAAAAACATGTCTGTAACTTGGTAAAGAAAGAGAGCATCCCTATTTATGGTAGGGTTGCAAGATATAGAGCATGCTCTAGGAAAAAATCACAATTCAAAATCCATGATCCAAAAGGAGTTTCTGTCCAGTGTATCAGTTTCCACTGGTTAGTGTTTTGCAATCCTCTAAGGAGAGCTGTTAGTGTATGTTGGAACTATGGAACAGTTAGGCTTCATGGCCTTTGGTCATGACCTGTAGCCACTTTTGCCCTATTATCTATTAGCCAGAATGTCTCACTATATAGATGTGGTTGATTTGAGTTTGATTTTTAAACCATCCTCTGTTTTACCCCCCCCACAGAAGGCTTTAATACCAGCTTTGGCTGGCAGGATTTCTCTGTCATGCTGGGGAGTTGGAAGCAAGTCCAGATAGTTTTCCTTCAAAGGCAGTCTTTTGTAAAATTGTTCAGCTGTGGGGACATGCTGGATGAATGTGTGTCGTGAATGTAGTGTTGCTCTTAACAATGGAAGATTAACTCCTCCCCAGTTCTGAGAAACCAGAGAAACTGATTAAATGTCAGTCATGCATGCCCAGCTGCTCTGGGGGATGACACTCAGTTGGAGGCAGTGTGAGGTTTGGGCTGTAACCTCATTATTTACAGATGATCCAGAACTTATTTTCATTTTGCTGTTAGAGTGAGCTTGCAGTCTGTAGCTCAGTTATGCAGCCTTACTTTTTTCCCAGTGGTGGGTAGAACAATAGCGTTTTTCACTGTTCCATTCTCTCACATATTTGGATTTGGTTTCTTGGGTTGCATTGTCCAGGGAAGTGATACAAACCTGCCTCTTTCTTCTTTCCCTGAGAGAGAAGGCCCTTGTCTGTGGCCTTGATGATGATGATGATTTTAAATAAAATTGTTGGGGTGACGTGTGCCATCATACCTACAACCATGAAATCAGCATGAGCTGTAGTTTGCTGAAGACTGCTTTCTCTGAGCTTAGATTTGGAGTAATCATTTCTGCTTGCTTTTATGATTTATGAAGAAGAAAAAGAAAATAAGTTTAGGGAGATGAAATTTCTTTGTCTTGGTTGAATTGCTTTTAAAAAGAACTTTGGGGACAGGTACAAAAATCATCATGTAGGAGCAGCATTAACATGATCCATTTGAAATGGAATCAGTGAGATCAAGGGCCTCAGAGAGAACTAGGGAGGAGCTGTTTGAGCTTTATACTTTCTAGTTTTGGATTTCAAAGGTAGAGTAGGAGGGTGATTCAGTACTTGTATCATGAAGGAGGCAATAACTCTGATCAGCCAATTCTTCCAAGCTGCAGGATGTGCTAAGAGCCACTTAAATTTTCTTGTGGCCATCATTTCAGTTTCAAATTGAGACGCAAATTGAAGCATATACTCTCTTGTCTGAGATAATGCAAAATGTTCATAGCTGGATTAGCTAATTAGTTGTATGGTAGCAAGAAGGCTGAACCAGTCTAAACTGGAAGTGAGCTGCTCTTCCAGAAGGACAGTTATGAACAATGGAATTATTAAAATGGCCTTGTGTGCAGTCCTTGAGCAGGGAATTGGTGGTGAGGCTGGATGAGCTGCAAGGACAAAGAGCCACTTCCATGTTTTCTGGGGCATAGCAGTTTATTCCATCACCATCAGATTCTCATCATTCCCAGCAGTGAAGGCTAGCAGGGCAAGGCAAGACAAAATTTGGAAGCAGTACTTTCTCTTTGCTATCTACTTCTTTGCCAAGCCACTCATATCTAATTTGGCTTGCCTTTGTGGTTTTTTTGATTGTTTTTTTTCTTTGTTGTTTGTTTGTGGGATTTTTTGTTTGGCTTTTTTGTGTGTTTTTGTTTGTTTTTTGAGCACATCAGACAAATAGCTTTGGGCACTGTAACACACCTTTCCCCCCAACAGAAAGCCCTAGCTGTTCCTCTCTGTGTTTGAAGGGCCACTGATGGGGATTTCTATCCTAAAACTCATGTGCAGCCCCTAAGAAGTAGGAGATATTGGTGATTGAAGAGAATCTCTTCTATGGAATGTTTTATCTTCTGTCTGCAAAACTTCTGGAGGTGCAGGAGTCTTTTTGATGGAGATTGTGGAAAGCATACTTGGGGAGAAGGTTCCTGTCATTCCTCTCACCCTGCAGTTTGCCTTGCCTGTCACTGGTCTGACCCTGCCACTGCTCAGTGTTTAAATACCTCTCTCCAGACTTAATAATTCCACTTATACTGGCTTCTGGAAGATTCTGCTATGTGGGGCTCAGATGAGAAACTGTTAGCACTGTGAAGGGATAGGGCAATTTTGCAACCTCCCACTCTGATGACCTGATCTGTGGCTCCTGCATGACTTTCAGATGGGTGACTTCAACTTCTCTGAGCACTCTCTGCCTGTGGTTTGTGAGATTAGCAGCAACATGATCTCCAGTAACTCACCAAGTAATTCACACCTCACTAGTTTTAAGATCCAGCATGTAATTAAACACCTTCTGTCTTGGTTGAGTGGATATACACTCTGGGAATCCGTATTTTGGGGTTTAGTGCGTAACACTTGGTGATATTAACGGATTAGTTATACATTTCTGTCTCAACTGCTTACAGTGAAACTGTACCATGCCATCAGTGACTAGTCAGGTGAGAGAAGTGCTTAGTTTACATCCAGGTGATTCCTCTGGAGCCTCTCCTTTGTTTCACACAGTACACTGCAGCCATTCACTTGAGGTTCCATTTGTGCTTGCTCCTGCTGTGCTTTTTTCTACTTGTCAGACTTCTCTTCACTAAATGAGAATATAGTCCAGAATATGAACAAAATTTTCTTTAAGCTGAGGACAGAATTTGCTTTTTACTTCCAGACTGTTTTTCAGGCTCGTCTGCCTGAGCTGCTCCAGAGCTACTCTGGTGGAGAAGAGTGAGGCTTTAAGAGGTTTTTCTGAGATCTTTCTTAACCTCTGTTAGTTTAAATGAATCCTCTCCCTGGTGCTAGCTTGGAGCAGGAAAGTTCAAGGCTGCCTCTGTGATGAGGAGAAAAAACTTTCTTAGCCTTGAATAAAATTATGGTCTGTGAACTGCATATGTGCCTAGTTCTCTGTACTGACAAGTAATTATTTTCCTCTTTCCATCCCCACTTTTATTTTGACAGTTTTTGTGGTTTAATACACCACAACTAAAAATTAGTTTTATCTAATGTGTTTATCTATGTATTCTAACAAACACTAACATAAAAGATACAATAGCATTTTTAAAATGAACTTAAGTGCTGTTAAATTATCAAATCTCATTGTTGAACATAGGAATTTTAAAAATACAGGAAATAAATGTACAATGGGAGATAAAACTTCCTTTCACTATTATACCCTAGAAAAATGAGCATTGCATATAATATGGTTTCCAAAGAAGGATTGGAATAAAAAAAATCTTGCAGTAGACATTTGTTTCCTAACTTTGTCAGCTGAGCAGTAGAACTGTTAAGCTTTAAGGGTTTGAGTCACTTGGGAGTATAAATCAGTGCAGTTCTGTTGGCTTTCAACAATTAGACTTGAGGCAGCTGAAGATCTTTCTCTACATGCTTTCACTGAAGAGACAAAAAAGCATCCGACCATTAACAAGGAATTTAGAATCTCTGTGTTGTGGAGTGTAGGTGTGTTTCTTGTTTCTGAAGAGTTTAGAAAAGTACAACTAACATTAGAGGAGATCCAGAAAAAACAGCAAGAAGGCTCATCCCCTTTCCAGCTGTGTTTGCTGCAGAGCTAGGCATGATTCATTATAAGGATTTAATTTGTCCTCATATTCTATCCTTGACATTTTAATCAATTCCATTGTGGGCAGCTTGTCTCAAAGCTACCTGATAATTTAAGTTCAGTTGTTCTCACTCTCTGGCACAACTGGAATAAGTGCTGTCCTTAGAGCTTTGTGGTGTGTTTTCCATGCGTAAATAACTTTTCTGAGGAGTATAGCATCTTGTTTACAAGAATGCCATTTGGCAGAGGAAGGAGCTGTCCAGATTTTCATTAGATATTACCAGCATTGATGACAAACTCAGTGTAACAGCAGAATAATTTGTCCTTGCTGACACATTGGCAGAGATTGTCACTGATTGACGAGGATGTTCTTAGCAGGAACTGGGAGTTATCTGAGCAGCTTTGTTCCATGAAGCGTGTCCAGTCACTGGCTATTGCTCAGTGTTACTGACCTACCCTCCTTAGAAGCCTGAGGCTTGAAGACTTCGTGCCTGGGCTGGTTAATGTTGTTTTCAAATGTATATTAAAAAAGGTGTCCAGTGAATGCAGAAAGTATTGAATTAAGAAAAGTTGGTATTACTATGTTTTGAGACTACTCCCTTTTTCAAAATTCCAGATATAAAAATGTTTTGGTTTTCTGTTTTCTGCTTGGTCAATGATCTCGAAAACCTTAACTTTTAAGACCCATAAGTCAACAGAATTTCATGGCAAACTGTGCAGGACATCAGGCACATCTGTTGGGTAGCAGAGGCTGGTGAAACCTGTATTCTGGTCGGTTATTTGGCATGGCCCACAGTGAAATCTCTCTGTTGCTGCTGGTATGCAGTCATGTTCAGCTCTCCTTGCTGGAAATACATGAAAATTCGTGCTGTTTCAGATTAGCGAGCTGTGCTCACTACCCATTGGATACTGACAACAAGGTAAGCTCTCAGTCTCATTTCAGGAGCTTTCCTTTTGAGATTTGTTGTGCTTGCCTGCACTTTCCCCTCGACCCCTGCCAAAAGTTGTGAATTTAATCATTTATCAAGAGCTTCTGTTTAGCTACAAAATCAATAATGTTCATTCTGTGTCAGTTTGTATTCAACGAACATAAGAGGCTGAGGAACAGTGAGAGCTAGCTGGTGGTTACAAGCAGAGCAAATCGAGAGGTCATCTGTGGTTTCACACAGAGTCTTTCAGCTTGAAGAAATTTTCCAAAGCTGGAAAACCTGAAGAAAATGCCTCCTCACCTTAAAAATTCAGTTCTGGGCTGCTGTTGTAATGGGCAGAGTGTGTCCAGTTGCCCTAGGGCAGGTCTCAAGTTTTTCCAGTGTTGTATCTATAAGCTGCCTGTTTTTCTTCTGCTACCCCAAGCAGCAGGTATACAGACTTTTTGCTGAGGGCAGCCTTTTAGAGGGTCTGATGTTCATTTTAATCCTTTAAGAAAAAAAGATATTTCAGTGGTGATTTTTGCAGCACTATCCAGTTCCCAGGTTCTTCTCTGCAGATCTCTGGGATAGTTTTTGTTCCATGGAGTACTGGCCTAAAGGGTAATGAACAAGTACCAGAGAAGGCAGCAAAGGAAAACTGAGTGATACTGGCAAGGGCAAAGGGCAGTATAATAATTCTGGGTGTACATCTTGCTTCATTAAAGTTTGGGGTATTTTGAGGTGGGGTGTGGTCAAGGCTGTTGTAGTCAAGTGGGAGGGTTAAAGTCTGTTACGATAAGAAAGGATAGTAGTGGAGAGGGAAGGAGAATTGGATTTACTGGACACCTTTAATTCGTGAAACCAAGAATCTTCATACAGCATACCCCATCCCTGGAAACATTCAAGGCCAGATTAGATAGGGCTCTGAGCAGCCTGACCTAGTTGAAACACATTTTATGTGTTAACATTTATTTTCCAAATGCCTAAATAACCAGGTGCTACCTAGGTATCAAGTAGCCAGCATGCTTTTAAACCAGAAGAGGGTAGATTTAGGCTAGGTAAAAGACATTTTCTACAGTGAGAGTGGTGAAGTGCCTTGAAGCAAGATTTCCTGTCACTAGGTTCGTCTTCCCTTTATGTTTCTTCATTGGTTATACAGCTTCAGTAAGGCACAGTGGGGGAAGAGCCATTGGCCAAGCTCTAGGGCGTTTGGAGGTGGTGCTCTAGTATTCACTAGAGTCTGGCAATCTCTCACCCCTGAACAGCTGAGCTCCAGTTTTATTTATGATCTGATCTGTGCTTACCCCACTGTGATGTCTGGGCCCAAGCTCTATGGAGAGATTGTCATCATCTTGGGATTGTGTGATCTTTTGCTGTGGCCACTCTTTGTGGTCTTCATGTGTATTTAGATGTGAAATCTAAAGAAATGTTTGGATATGGGCTTCACCCCTACCCTGTGCAATCCATTTTAAGGTTTATCCTGTATAAGTGAGAGGCTGCTGTAGACAAGAGTGAGCTGGTTAGCAAGAGATTGTGCTCTGAAATAGCTCTTGGTGTGGTGCCCACAGAAATGCCAGGGTTTGTACTACGTAATAAACCAGCAAGGAGTCCAGTTGTTGCACCTGGCCTTGGGCTGATTATGTGTAGCTGCTGTGAACTGACTTGACCTGCTCAAACAAAAAATATGTGAAACTTGTTTATAACCATTTTTCCTCCCCCTCCTTTCTTTTCTGACTTTTGCAACTATAGGGCACACAGTTGATTTTCAGTGCTGCTAAGGAACTGGGACACTTGTCAAAGTTGAAGGTATTGTCCTGCATGGCTTGCATTAATGTCCCTGTGTGTAAGCATGGAAGTGTGGTAGTGCATAGCTTGTCTTGTGCTTCCAGTGGTTTGTCGCTGAATGCAGTTGTAGAGAAATGCCTTTAAATGCATGAAATGTGCTTTTAAATGCATTCTACTAACATTAGTATAGTGCTTAACATTAAATCTTACTGTGCGTTTGATCATCAAAGTAGTTTTTCTCTTCTGTGTACATGGTGATAAGTCTGGTACATTGGTTTAAAATGAAAAAAAGTAAGTAGATTTCTCAATATCTCATCAGCTCCTCCATATCCCCATTTATAAAAGGGAGTCCCTAATGGTTGGAAAGACACTTGTCTTAGCTGTAGATGAATTACGTGGACTGTTAAAAAAATAACTGTTGCTTATGGAAGAGCCTGTGTCTGTAAATTCCTTCTGCGTGGGCTCCCTTTGCAGGCAAGCTGGTATTTAGCATGAGGGCTCTGTTGATGTGTTTTGACAGTGCATGACGTGACAGTGCATGACATGAGCCTTACGAAGTGCACGCCACCTCACTGTGAGCGAGTCGAGCACTAATCCACTCACCACGACAGGAATGGTGTGGAAATAGTGACGCCTTGCAGGACTCAGACTCTGCTGTGGTGGCACTTGTGCTACGAGACCAATATTGTGCAAGAGGAGGAGGTCTGAATCTGACGTGTCACAGTGCACAGTCTGCTGCAAGGGGGCTGGAGCTGGACCTGAACTCTCTGTTGGAGCATGATCAGGGAAATTTTCCCAGTGCAAAGGGCATTCTCCTACGTGATTGCTGCAGTTTCAAAATGTATTTGTCCCTTCCTATAGTTTTCTGTTTTTTCTTGCACACTAATAATGCTGTCTTCATATATCCTATGTCCCTTGCCCACCAGATACATTTTCCAAACGTGTTTATGTGGCCAGTACACAGCTCATTTAAGGCACTGCTTATTAGCAGTCCTAGCAAGTGATCAGGGCATGAAGGTGTGCCATTAGATGTGCACCTGTTTCCAGCTACATTTTGAGTCTGGTACGTAGCAGTTAACAGTCACCTGGCATAAACCTACAAGTGTGTCTCCCCAGGGGAATAGCTGTCACTTGTGCTGAGTGATGGCCTCATGCACTCCCACGGTCAGGCTGTCATCCCTGGTGACATGGTGGCTCATGAGGATTGCAGCTCCTTCCCTGCTTCCTGTGCTTCCATGAGAAAAACAGGGAGAAAGGAGCTTTGTAGCCACCCTGCGAGAGTGGAAGCTGAACCACAGCATCCAAATGTGCCTCTTGTTTCTTGTGAGTTTCCCCTTTGGCTTGCAGAAGCATCAGCGAGGACTCATCATGTGGAGGACAAGAAACTATCCCTGCCTTTTACATGTACTCCTGGTGTCTGAGGGCAGAGATCTGAATTTGCTGTTTCTTCCCCCAGGTGACAAGGACACTCTGTGAGTTCCTGTGGCTTGCTTGCATTCTTGGGCATGGCCACTGAAATTCACTGTTGTCTTCTACTTGTTCCGTATTTTCTTACAAGTGGAATTTCTAAGCATATACAGAGTGCCTTTTGCTAGGAATGGGTTGGAAGTTTTGCTGGTTTCCATTTGCACTGCTCAGGTGAAGGCTGTGCCTCAGCAGCAACCCATCTTCAGTTACTGTAAAGCTTAACTTCGGTGACTCTGGACTGCATTTTTAGAAATGCACGTATTCATGCAAATCAGGCCAGTCCTGGTGTGTGTTCAAGCCTTTGTTTGCATATCTGCATATAGAACTGCAGCAGTACAGGTACACGGGATTATATATGTCACAAAAGAGTCATGCTCAAGTGTGAAAGCACCTGAATTTTGGAGACGATAAAGGAAATTACATTGTGTCCAAAAATTCCCAGTAGAATAGGAGTGTTACAAGAGTATAAATTGTTGGAGTCTGTGTAAGAAGCATGGATATTATATTTTTTTGTCCTTTTGTTTTTGTAGGCACACACAATCTAACAAGGAAGGCATGGTTCTTCAGACCTCCCCCTCCTCTGCATTTTTCAGTTCCACTAAAAGCCTGAGAAAATTATGGGATGGATTTTAAGCTTTATTAGTCTTAAATAGAACAGGGAGAACAGAGCCCTAGTGAATCAGATAACTCAGCTGAAAACTGAGACTGACAGACCTGACAAGCACAGGCTCTCGTCCTGATGACAAATCAATTTCACAGTGTATTTTAAAATTCTCAGAAAGCCAACCATAAACCTGGCTCCTTGGTGCCACATATCTGCCTCCCACTTATTATCAAGCTCTTTCTGCTCAGTTTGCTTAATAGCCAGCAACTGGAGCAGGGAGCAGCTGTCTCTTCACCCTTGCACTGCCCAGGGTAAACAGCCAGGCTCTGACCACAGAATTTCTCCTGAAGATACCTGTGGAGAATACAAGGATGAGTCGGAGAGATCAGGAAAAGTTTGTTGGGTTGTTTGGCATTGTGGTCTTTTTTTTTTTTTTCCTTACTTCTTCTGCTTGAACTTGCGTAATTATTTGATGTAAATATTTGTTTCTTGCTCCTGGCTGGCAATCTGGGAAGTGCAAGGTAGCACTGTGCACAGTTCTTTATAGGAACAGTGTGGGATTTGCAGAGGGCAGGTGTGCACAGGAATGACAGTCGTGGGCTCCTCTCTGAGTAGGTGCAAATATTACCAGTCCAGTCTCTGGGTTATTTTTACATAATGTGTTGAAGAAAATGACACTGGGAAACTCAGAGAAAGCAGTGATGTGTTGCTGTGCATTGACAGCATGGGCACGGGCGGAGTGGCCTCTCAGTGGGGCTGAATGAGCTCTGTAGGTGTTGGAGAGAAAGGTGCTGACCACCTGGTTTCTGTGCAGTCCGAGCAATCTGGCAGGCAGTCCTAGAAGGTAATTTTAGCAGATGTGAAAGTAGCTGTGCCTTGGGAGCACGGCTACCCTGGCTAAACTGGCCTCTTCCATGAACATGGCCTTGGGCTCTGGCTGATTTTCCACTTAATCTGTCAGACAGAGAAAAGAACGCTTTACCCTCTGTGTACTGATGTCTCTGTGTACTGAAGTGTGAAGCCACATCATCTTCAATTGAATTACCCCCAGCTCAAGAAGAAGAAGGAGGAGAGCTATTGCTCCCCTCAGGACAACATGTCACAACAGAAGGCACACTGCAGCTCACCATGTAATGTGCCCTGCACACAGTCTCCAGACCAGGGACATCCTCTGTGGGGGAAGAGGCACGTTGAGGCACATCTCTGCTGCTCAGGAAATCAGGGTGTGAGCTTGTCTGGGAAACTGACAACGTGAGAGGCATCCTGTGTGCAGTTCAAGGCTGCACTGTGTAAAGTTGATAGCCAGATGCCTGTGAGAAGTGTGGCAAATGCCTTGTGCTGCCCCTAGACTAGAGAGCCCTGTCTTCATCAGGCAGGAGATGGATTGCAGTGGATAATGAATGGGGACAGCACCAGGCAGTGTGAAGAACCAGCAAGCTGCAAGATAGCCAGCAGGTCTGTCCCTGTGAAACACACACATGATGCCACACACTAGGTGTGCTTTACAGAGAGGCAGTTTAGCAGATATGTCTCCTGAAAAGTGGCTAGAGGGCCTGTGGCGTGTTTAAAGTTGGGATAAAGAGTCTTTGCCTGATTTGCCTGCATCTTTTTTATCAATGCTTTAGAAGCCAACCTGAAGTAACTGGCCTGACCCTCCAGCTGCTCAGAATATAGGTTTGGGCAAAGCTTTGACTTCCTAGAGTACGCTGTTTTCCCCTGAGACCTAGACTAAGCATCAGAAAGAAGGAGCTTAGTGAAATGTCAGGGGATGGAATATCCTTCTAGTCAGCCAGGAGTCTAATAAGAATGTGCTTCCACTGCAGAAAAGGGAATTCTTTCCCAAGTAATTACTAGCTTTTTGCTGTTAGAGTTGGTGGATCTTAATGGGAACAATGTCTTCTTTTAGCACATCTATTTTGTTTTTCTTTTTTTACACAAATGATGGAATGAATTAATGACCTATGTAGTTGGAAGAGTTAAAAAGATCCACAAACAACACACATATAACAACTTTGACTAATGCCTAGTTCTCAGAATTCCTTGATTTAAGTGGTATTTGGAGAGTTTGTTGTGACTTTTCTAGAATGACAGTGGTGGCAGGCAGGTTTCTGTTTGGGTTTTGAGAGAGGAGCTGTGATTTTAAATTGTCGCTTACCTTTTTCCAGTTCTTTCCTTATTTATGTCTTCTGTGCCTGCAAGAAAGAGAGAAAATTGGTTTATTTCCAAGTTAAGCTGTAATAAATGGCTCTGAGACTCCATTAAACATTCCTTGAACAGCTGAATTAATGCTGCCGCCACGTAGATACAGCATGAATCCAGAGAAGCTGGTGATACTGGGGACTCCTTTTCCTTTAGCCTCTGACAGCACACTCATGTCAAATATAATGGTTGTTTGCAGGATCATATGGTGAGAGAAGAAACCAGGAGCCTCACTCCAAAGCAGTGTGCTGTTCTGGACCTGGCACTGGATACAATCAAAGTAAGTGATTCCCTTTCTGTTTCTGTTGTTTCCAACTCCATCCTCAAATCCTCTTGGGAGGACAGTGCCTGTCCTGGTTCAGGAGATGGCAGGAGTTTGTGCCTGCTGTCACAGTGATAAGGGCTCTAAGAGAATGCTGCCATGTTCGTGTACACCTGAAAAGCTTAGGGGACTGGTGTGCTGGGAGTCAACATATTCATATTTAAGTGCTTTGGAAGAGAAATGCTGTGAGCAGTAGGTATCAGCTGGTCTGAGAGCTGGGTTTCCAGTACTGAAGCTGTTTTGTGAATTTTTCCAGCTGTTTCCTATCTGTACACACAACTGCACATCCATGTTGGTTGCTGGTTGTAATTCTTGCTCAGTACCTTTCCTGTTTCTTTTTACTCTTAGCAATATTTCCATGCTGGTGGGAATGGTCTGAAGAAAACCTTCTTGGAGAAGAGTCCAGACCTGCAGTCACTTCGATATGCTCTCTCCCTCTACACTCAGACCACGGACACTCTCATCAAAACATTTGTCCAGTCTCAGACAGCTCAGGGTAAGATTCTTTTGTGTTGGCAGAGTTCAGTGGAGCTCTTGGCTCTGCTCAGGATTTTCTCCCTTGTACTGCCAGTTTGTAGAGCGCTTTTGGCAGTAACATTTTTGAAAGTGTGACAGTTCAGAGCTTTGGGAACTGGGAAAGAGGGAAAGGGGGTTATTTGCCACTCCATGACTATATTTGGAGAGAGCAGAAATATGTGAAACATAAGGCCTGGGGTGTTTGTGGTCTTTTTTTTTCTGCAATCCTCACTTACCAGTCACGTTTCATGAATGAATGTGGGTGGGTGGCTTCAGCAAAATTTGAAGTTACTGTACTGAGGCTTGTGTGGTGGTGTGAGGCACCTTTTCAGCAAGACACCACTGCAGAAACCTGTCAGTGCCTGTGTCACAGGCCAGCTGCTGTCACAGCCCGTGTGGCCTGACTAAGGATGGGTGACAGGGATGTGATGAGTCACAGAGCTACAGGCTGTAAAGGGAGAAGTCTCTCAGGAGAGCAACAAATGCATGTTTTGTCTGTAGCCAGGACAGGGCATGTGGGAGCTAGATGATTACAGATCAACACAACATATTAATAAGCTGCTGGGATGGGTTACCAAACTGTTTGGTGACTCTCTGAGAAGCCTTATGGCTTTTAGCAGTGCTGTTTCATTGAATTTGGAGGGGTAAACTGTTAATTTCACTGCTTTCATGTGAACATTTCCGTATTATTGTACATAATAATTTGATCTCTAGTCAAGGACCTTCACTGGCTGACTGTGAATGTGACTATTCTCAGTAAGAGGAGACAGATGCTACTAAGGGTTGGGTCTAAACAAAAACTGGTATTTTTGTGTTTTCAGGCTGTTTAATTAAAAGCCTTGCATTAAGTACTTCAACCCAGCAGTGAAGTCATACAACTCCATGGCATATCCTTCTGCAGTCTTTTTACATGGGATCCTTTTTCTCTCAATCCTTCCAGGCCTAGGAGAGTTGGTAACCCTACAGACTGTACTAACTCTGCCAGCATGTCATCACACCAAGCACAGGATCAAGGGGAAAGCCCTCCCTAGCTCACTTACTTGCCCTGGTGTGCCAGTGAGGCTGTTTGATACTGGCATTCCCCTAGCAGTGTAGAGTGTTCAGAGACTTGTGAGGAAAACAGGTTTTGTTTCTAAAGAGATTTGGTTTGGTTTAGTTTTAGTGGATTGAATCATCAGAAGAGAAGGCTCAGAGGGGACCTGAAACTACCTGAAAGGAGGTTGTGAGGTGCAAGTTGGTCTTTTTTGTCATGTCTCAAGTGAAAAGATGAGAGAAGAAGTTGTGCCTGGGGAGGTTCAGGTTAGATACTAGAATTTATTTGTTCATTGAAAAGGTGGCTGGACATTGGAATAAGTTGCCCAGGGAGGTGGTGGAGAAGTATGCTATCTCTGGAAGTGTACAAGAGATGTTGAATGTAGAATTTGGGGACACAGTTTAGGGATGATTTTGGTGGTGCAGGATTAACAGTGGAACTAGATGGCCTTGCAGGTCTCTTTGAGCCATCATGGCTCATTCTGTGATCCCTGCCTATAGCAGCACAGTCTAATCTTCATTTTGTTGAAACATACTGCATTTAAACACTGAAATTAAATAAAAAATCAGTACCTTTGAGAGAACCTTTGAGAAGCTGTGTCCCAGCAGAGCAAGGATGACATCCAGTGGCCAGATAGGTCAAAGACTCCTACATCCACTAGGGACTCCAGGAACCTGGCTGTTGCCATCGCTCACACAAGCCACGTTTTAATTAAGGAACTTGAGTGCTTACAATCTTTGCTGTTCTGCGTACATATTTCCCATTATATATCAAAACCATGAATTAATTGAAGCTAGTTTTTTTTATGTGGATAGTGTTAAATTGTCATGCTGAGCTAAGATACAAGAAAGTGTGCAGCTCTGATACTCTGCAGTCCATATTGCAGTCAGAAGTACTTAAAATCAGAGAAAGAAAAGTTCATTGAAGTCACGAAAGTGACAAATTCAAAGCTGAAATGAGAAAGCAGCTTCATGCAATGCATGATTTGATTGTAAAACTTCACTGGGGCAAGTATTTAGCTGAAACACAAAGATAATGGAACATTATCATTACCTTTCAGAAGCATGAATATAAGGAACTACCACTGAAATGGGTGCATGGGTATTTATGTATTTTTCATTTATGTATTTTTTAAGAATCTTAGGAAGAATAAAGCTCTGGTTTAGGGCATCATATGCACAAGTTACAAGGTCATCAATTAAGTCTCTAAGCTGACTGATGACATTTCTTTGTGGCTTAGTCTAAGCCACTGTAGGGAACAAGTACTGTGTGTGCTAGGCCACTGGTCCAAATCAGTATCTTGTGCATTAGTAGGCTTGATAATTTTGGACCCTGGTTGGAGAATGAAAGATTTGAGCTATGTCATCTAGTATCTGCAGAATCAGTGTTGGGATATCTCTGAGTAAATCATGATCTCTTCTCTGTGCTGACTGTGACAGGACCTGTGGAAACAGCCTGAAGTTGTGTCACAGGAGGTTTAGTTGGATATCAGGAAAAGATTCTTCCCCAGAGGGTGGTTGGGCACTGGAACAGGCTCCCCAGGGAAGTGGTCACAGCACCAAGCCTGACAGAGTTCAAGAAATGTTTGGACAATGCTCTCAGGTAGAGACTGAGACTAAGGTGACTCTTAGGATGGTCCTGTGCAGGGCCAGAAGTTGGACTCAGTGACCCTTGTGGATCACTTCCAACTCTGCATATTCTATGACCCTGTGACTCCCTCCCAGAACTGGGTCTAAAGAAGGATATTACCTGCTTACCCTTCTCATTAACCACAGCTGGTAGATGGGTTTGGAGAGCTGCACACAATTTGGAGGGACAGAAGGGACACTATTTACAGCTGACATCTGCTTACCAGAGCTCTGTGACTGAGGTTTCCATTCCAAGCTCGTGGGAGGACATGGCTTCATGCAGTATCATTTAAATGCTGTTGTTTCTCTTACTTCTCTGCTCAGGGATTGCACCTTCCAGTTTGTGAGGTACCTACTGCTTTCATTTCATTACTGGGTAGACTTCTGTGGCATTATGCTGCTAAATGTTTGCTCTGCAAGTTTGGGTCAGGGCTGCAGTTTAGGTTTGTCAGCACAAATTCTGTTCTGTTTTAACCCAGACTATGCCTTGCATGCAGACAGCCTTGCTCTCCAAATCCTGGCGCAGAAGACCCAGAAGAATATTTTGTCTGTTAAGAGCTAGAGTATTTGCCTTGTGTTTAAGTGACATTGCTAATTGTGTTGTAATTCATACTCTTCTCTCTTTATCCTGCTTGCTTTCTTCCTTTTGAATTCATGTCTCAGTGCATGATGGGAAAGGTATAAGGTTTACGGCTAATGAGGACATTCTTCCTGATAAGGGTATGTTCAAGATTAATGTTGTTACCATAACAACATTACCCAGCTGCCTTGCTTTTGAAGTCATCTTGCCCATGCTCAGAAACCTTTTCCAGAGTCCTGCTCCCTGTAGTTCCCTCGTAGAAGTGAACTTCCACTGAATGCTTGCATCCCACAGACTGAGCCACAGCTTGGGTGGTTTAGAAGTCTGAACCTTGCCTGAGAGCCTGTTCCAAGCTTGAGATTTATCCATGGGATGTGAAAGGTGTCTTGAAAATGGACTGTTTTTTGGGAGATACTTGCAGACTTGTTCCCCTACCCTTTACCATGGGGTGTGTGTTTCAGGTGCTGGGCTTGCATGTGTGTGGTCTGCTGAGAAGGGCTACATGGGCTACATGGGAATGTTGGATATGCACTCAAGGTTATGGCCAAGCTTGAACCATCTGGCTTGAAAGGGGGGTTATCTAAAGGTCTGGATGCACAGGATACCCCTAAACATTAAGTCTTGCAGTGTTTCATCTCTTAATTTATTTGTTGCTGTCCAAAGTCTTTTTATTATCTCAGGTGAAACACATCTATAACCCATTGCACGAGCTCAGTTCTGCAATTTCACCTTTCAGCATTGCAATACCAATGAGACTTTCATGTCAAGAATTAAATCTGCTTGTCACTAATTGTACATGTATGTGTATGCATACAGTTATACATGCTCGGAATATTTTTTGTTGGCCATCTTCAGAACAGTTTTTTGTCTGTGAAAATTTCAGTTCATAGGACAAAATTTTTTATATGAAAAGACAAGAATGAAGGTAGGAAAAAAAGCTGTAATATGAGCTTTGTCTTCTTCAGAGATAATGGGATGATTCTGCTCTCATTGTTCTGAGACATCAGCATCTCCTTTACAACCTACTAGTTACACTAAAAATTAATAAAGATCTGAATGTTTGGTGGCTGATGTTTCTGTGCATGTGGCCATTACATACTCTTGGTAATTGTGCCAACAGTGTGACAGACCCATACTCTCAGATGGATCAGGTCAATAATTAAGCCTACCAATTTTAAAGCTCTGTGCTTATATACAGAAAGAAAAGGAAAAAAAAAGGCAAAAAAGCAGTATTACCCTTCTAAGGGGGGAGGAAACAGTCCCAAGACCATTTACTGTTATATTACTGTGACTTTCACTGCCTACAGTTCTGTGGCATGTAATTTTCCTCAGAGAATTGCACAGGTTGGTACTCAACCTCTTGGTTTTTAAATTAGTGTTTTAGCTGTCTGCAGACCATTCTTGTGAAAGTTGACTTGTTAGATCAGTCTAATCAAAATGTTTGTGTAATGATATCCTTCAATCTCCTTATCTAGAAGTTCAAACAGATCAGTTTTTCGCTTTCCCTCACATGTATCTTACCCTCAAATTTGACAAAATAACTGCTGTTCATAGATACCTTGAGGGTAATTAAGTATCTCAATTACAACAGCATTGCTAATTGTCTAACTGAGGTCAGGCAGTTACCAAAGAGAAAGTCAAATCAATCTCACTCTCTTATCAAAACTTGATTTTCATTTTGCAGAGTAGTCATTTTCTGTAATTTACATGACATCTTAATTTTATTACTCAGATAAATGTAATTTCCACATATTACATGATGAGAATTATGATCAAAAGTTAAAAGTTGAAAAAAATCATAATATATGAATTATAATGTTCATGAGATCTCCCTCTTTTACAAACATATTGTCTTTTTCATATGAAGCTACATCTTGTTTTCTCTCTGGCTAATTGATAAAGGGAAATAAGTATGCAAATCATGAGTGCTTCTCTCTCACCATTTTTGATGCACAACAAAGAAGGGGTTCTCAATCATCCTCCAAAGGGAAGCAGATAAAGAGTCAGAGTGACAACTTTTTGATGATATACAATATGCGAAAGATCATTGGAGGGTGAGACTGCACTGTGGCTCTGTGCAAATCAATAATACCTATGTATTTTTTCCCCTATATTTCCTCTGTTGTGTGATGTCCTCTCCTCCTTTTTCTTTTGTTGTTGGTTGTTTTTGGCCTCCCTTCTTCCCTGAGCAGACAGGAATGCCAATCCCCACCACTGGAATGCCTGCATGTATTCACAGTAGCTTGGCAGGAACCTCTGAAAAATCCTTGCTCCCTGTGAAGGTCCACTGTTGAGCATTAGGTCTTTTAAGTTCTTTAAAGATCTTCACTGTTGGTTTTTAACAGGATGCAATCTTTGATGGAATGGAAGAAGTGTTGGTGTTTATGTCTGTTAGGCATGTGAGCCTGATGTTATCTTGCACTACTGTGACATTCTGGGTGCTGACTGAAAATCTGGCTCTGGGAGGTGTGCTGTGAAAACACCACACTGTCCTCCTGAGGCCATAAAGCCTTGCACCAGTGACCAGTAATCCATGTGTACATGGAGGGCTGTCCATTTTCTTCCAACAGGCTCCGGTGTGGATGATCCTGTGGGAGAAGTGTCCATCCAGATCGACCTGTACACCCACCCAGGAACTGGGGAGCACAAGGTCACGGTGAAAGGTACAGCAAAGCACGTGCTGCTGCTCAGGCTGGCGGGGCCAGTCTCCAGCTGGCAGCCAGGATATTTCTGTGCTAGCTCGTGGGATCTCAGGCCAGAGCTGCTTTCTCTGTTTCACATCAGGGACACGCAGAGAAGCAGCAAGTGAGCTTGTCCAGGCAGTGACATGGCAGCGCACAGCCCGGTTGTTTATTGGCAGCGGTGCACGCAAGTAAACAAAAATCAGATGGTGGCTCTCCCAGGCGCCACAGTTTAGTCTGTGCTGCAGAGAATGGGGCAGGCTGATCTTGCGACACCGCTCAGTGAGCACCAGAGGTCACAGAGCCAGGGAGAGTTCAGAGGCTCCTCTCCCCAGTCCTGAAGGCCACGCTGGTCCCTGAGCAGCCACTCGGGAAATAACCAAAGCAGTGATTCATCACAGGGTTCCTTTTCCTCCTTCATCTCCTTTGGTTGAATACAGCATACTTAACTACTTCAGTTTCCCCTGAAGATTTATATAAACAGTTCTTCAGGCCTTTCTTCTGGTTAAATCTACATTGAAGTGCAAAAGCTGATTTTCAGAGCTGTTTCCTCTGCTTCAGTCTGTTCCCTGCAGTGACCTGCAGAATGAGAATTAAAAGCTAATAATTCTGCGTCCTGGAACCACCCACAGCTCATGGGCTTTGTTTGTCTTACCTGCAGTCCCATTTTCCTTTTCAACATGGACCTTAATATTGGCCTCCAAAATGCCCCTTTTTTTGTTTTATCCCACACATAGTGGTGGTGTAAGCATGGAACTGTCAGGGCAGCCTGCCCCAAGCAGGAGGAACGCCTGTTTTCTTAGGCTTATTTCTTGACAGTTTGTATGGCAGAAGTTACATTCTGTCCCAAACATTAAATTCCCTTCACAGAACTTAAACTTGATCAAAAAACATATCCTTGCATTACAAAAAAAGTCCTGCCCATGTGTGTTGTGACACTGTCATGTTTTGAGTTAAAAAGAAGAAATTAAAAGCTGGGCAGAGCTGAAGGATGTCCAGAGCAAGGAGTAGAAATGAGTATTTGCTGTAAGCTAGGTTGTGACTCTCTTTTCCAGTTGTGGCAGCCAACGACCTGAAGTGGCAGACGTCTGGCATGTTCCGTCCATTTGTTGAAATCACCATGATTGGGCCCCACCAGAGTGACAAGAAGAGGAAGTTCACAACCAAGTCAAAGAGCAACAACTGGGCTCCAAAATACAATGAAACCTTTCATTTGTAAGTGTAAAAAATATCCTAAGGTTCTGGCATGGCAACTGCAGATGCAGAGGGGCAGGTAGGGTTTTCCAGTGTCCCCAGACAGCCTGATGCCTAGAGGAGCTGGAACAGAGATCACACAGAGTTAAGGGGACTAAAATGGGTATTTATTGAAAGGCCTTCAAAGGCCACACCCGGGCAGCACCAATGCCACAGTGTGGCCCCTGCCAGGATGGCTCCAAGATGGAAGCAAAAGAGGGTTTGCTCACATAATCTCACATCTTTATAGACTTTAGTCTATTTGCACACAGGAATCAACCATCCAGTTGTAAAGTTTCATCCTCCTTCCTTGCTTACTGGCCTGCCCTCCTCTTTTCACGTTGTCTAGCTTAGGACTGGAGTATGAAGAAACTGCCCATGAGTGAATAGCTGAAATCAGACTATTTTGTCTTCAGCACCCTAAGCACATGGAAAAGCACATCCAAGCAGAACAGAAAACTCAGAACTTAAGGCATCAAGCCTGCTTAGGGCCAAGAAGAGTCCATGAACCAGTAGCTTAGTCTTGTCCTTGGTGTCTTGGCGGAAAAGCTGGATTGTGCAAGTTTTTGCTGTGGGTGGGATGCAGAGGTCTGTTCTATACCAGCAGTGTCCTTTGGTTACCTTTTGAAATGCTCTGTGTGTCCTATGAGCACATTTTACTGTGCTCTGTCATTTTAATGAACTTTGTATTTTTTATTGGTAGAGTTGATGCTAAAAGTTCATTTTTATTTATTTCTTAATCTTAATGTGTGCTCTTATCCCAACTTGACCTGTGGGACATGCTTTTGGAACTCGTTTCCAAGGATACAGCCCTTGGAATTGGTAGCAAGTTGCACTGCTAAAATTGCTGTGTTTCTCAGCATCAAGTATTGATCTCTTCTTATTTCATTTTCTTTCATTATTACAAGGACATATTACTTCTTAGGAGGCTTAACAGAGGGAGCTGCAGGATTGAGCTCTCTCTGCTATACATATAAAAATGAGATGAGGAGAACTGACCAGCAAAAGGCTGTAAACATCTGGGGGAGAGGGGAGAGAAGGGAGTGTTCATATAATTGCTTCATTCTTTGAGGAAAGGCAGGCTTCCTCCAAGTGAAGAGATTTTGTTCCTTTTATTATTTTACTTTTAGAAATATCAGAAGGGTTGGGGATTTATATTTATTAGATTTCACATTAATGGATGGTCCTGAATCTTTAACAAAGACTTAATTTAATTAAAATAGTGATTCTGAAATGAAGCCACCCTTAGCAGAAGCAGAAATGTTTAATGTCATCTGAGTTGAAAATCTATTAGCATGGCTTTAATGCTTCCCCCTCCTCTCATTTCACAGTTTAACACACACACAAACTCACACAAGTTGCAAAGGCAGCTAGAAAGGGGGTGCTTGTTTTTCTTTCTTCAGCAACCAAGTTTTCTTTATCTGCTATAAATTGGCAAAAATGACCACATGCTGCCGATTTTACTTCTCTCTTTCTGACCAGGCTTTTCTGTAGAAAGGAGTTCTCTGTGATGTATCAGAGCCCTGCAGTCAGCTGCTGGCACCTTTGCTTTTGCAGTCCAGACACTGTAAGTGAACTTGTGTGTGTTTTTCAGCATCCTGGGGAATGAAGATGGCCCCGATGCCTACGAGCTCCAAGTCTGTGTGAAGGATTACTGCTTTGCCCGGGAGGACCGGGTTCTGGGGATAGCAGTGATGCAGCTCAGAGACATAGCAGACAAAGGAAGCTGTGCTTGCTGGTGCCCTCTCGGGCGCAGGATTCACATGGATGAGACTGGACTCACAATCCTGAGGATTCTCTCTCAGAGAACCAATGATGAAGTTGCCAAGGAGTTTGTGAAGCTGAAATCTGAGTCCCGCTCCACAGAGGAAGGCACCTGAGCTGAGCTGTGTAATGTTCCCTTTCCTCTTCTGCCTTGTGCCAATATGTGCAAGTGTTCAACAATTCTTTTATTAATTGCAAAAGGTTTTTTTTCATGTTGTCTTTGTCAGCTCCGATAGCGCACGTGTGCTGTATAGGAAAAAATCCATCAATCTGATGTGAATTATTTATTTTTTAGTAGCTGGGTAAGACACCGTAGAGAATGAGACAATCTCTTCTTATTTAACATGTAAATTCTGCTTTGTGTATATAAATTATTTTATATTGGAGGCTGGAATTGCTGGGTTTTGTTGATATGCAGCACTGTGATTTTATCCTCTGAATTTGGCAGGCATTAAAAAGGTTCTGCGTAATCACACTACGATGCAAACACAACTGTGTGGAAATTGGGAGGAGATGATTTGTGGGGGGGTTGACAAAGCACAGTTATCTCTCATTGAATTCACATACTGTGGAGCTGCCTGGGGATCTTCTGACACAGATTATGCCAACGTGATATACAAACACCTCAACATCTGCTCGAAGAAGAGGTTGCAGATGGCTCTGAGGCTGCACACCAAATGAATGTATGTCCAGGATGTGCTGCTGTGGGCACGGGCCAGGCAGGGCCACGCGCCCGGGGCGGGGCCGGAGATCTCGTAGCCAAAAGCTGCAAAGGCAGCGCACCAGGAGCAGGCTGCAGCTGTGATTTGTGTGTGTCTGGAGAATAGCAATGCCCACGTGCTGCTGGCAGTCCCTGCTGGCCGTGGGGTGATGTGAGCTGCTCAGCTCCGCAGGGCGCGCTCGGGCTGCCGCGACCGACACGGGCGGGATGGGATCAGCGTAGAGTCTGGAGCTAGAGCCATTACCAATCACATGGCTGCTGTGTGCTTTTTCCACTTCAATATTCTTTTGTTAGTGTTTGACAGAGGATTGGATAATTTAATATTGCAGGCTTTCTGTAGCATTTTATTACCCTGGAGTAGCTAAGACCATTCCTCACTATGAGCCCAGAAACTTTGGGTTGCGTGGGAGACAGGAACACACCTCCCCTCTGCAAGCCCTCAGCCTGGAGTGCTGGTCAAGGGGCAGCACGTCCACTTGCTTCTGATCTTGGAGATGCTGTTGGCCATGCTGTGGTTGATCCATGCTGATTGTCATTAATCTTACAATACCATTGATGATACCATTGAAATATTTTTTGCACTGTCTTAAAGAAGCATCCTGCTTTTGTTTTCTTAAAAAACAAAACACTGTCCTGAGCAAAGTAATTGCAGGGAGGTCAGAATTTCTGACTGAAAATTTGTAAGCAGGAAGGTCTGCAGTGGTGATTGCACCTGAGGCATGTTTGTTGGAGGGTTTTTATTGGGGATATTTTTGCTTTTCCAGCTGCCCTTGTGCTCTGGAAAGTGCAGCTGGAACAAGCCAGTCCTTGCCCATAAAGTACTGTAATACTGTCAATAAATTCAAGGACTGCATATTGAATGACTTTTTTTTTCCTTTCTATTTTCTCTGACACTTGTGTAGCTGTATGATGTGACTCCTGTATTTCATGGGCCTGCTTGTAGAGTTCTGAGACAGCACATCCGCTTTGTTCTTGTCCATGTTGTGTACAATAATGCTCTTCAAAACTCCACACTTTGTCATGATTTTGAATCATTGTACGTGCCATTGTTATGAAAACTGTTAGTATGGTCTTTAATAAACTCTTTTAGCAGCATTTAGACTTACCTGTTGGAGTGTAACTGTGATTGGGTTTCCTAAATTATGGAGGGAGAACCACTGCTGCATCTTTGAAAGTTATTCAGGTTTAGTACATAGATTTCTTTAGTGCTTTAGATGCCTAGCAAGGAGTAGGAGTCAGACAGTTTCCCCCTCCTCCATGGTGCCTCTGTGTGGGACATCTTTCCCTGAAGTCCTTGGCTTCTGATAATACTCTGAGACATCATGGAAAACCATAAAAAAATACCTTATTTACTTTTTTTTCTGTCTGGCCTTTAAGTCACATTTCCTTTGTACTCAGGGTAGTCTCCTGAAGGTCCTGAATGGAAAGACTCAGACAAGACAGTGGGATACTTTGCAGATAACAGATGAAGAAAAATAATTATAATAATAACTTGATTCATAACTTTCAGCCTCTTATGAACATTAATACTCGGTAGATGGTATGCACAAGAGATGAAAGAATAAGCCTTCTTGATGTCAAGTAAACTACTCCCTCTCCTCATTTTTTGGGGATTCTGCCAATTTCCAGCAGACAAAGTCAGATAACTCAGAGACTCATATTTCATGATAACATGGGTCTCTGAATTTCTGTGATCTGAGATGCCATTTTTTCCTTGGTTAGCATGTGCTTAGCAACAGAGTCACTTGGGAGGCGGTCCTGAAGAGCAAAGGAATTGGGGAACATAGGATTCTGCAAGAAGTAAATCTGAAAGTACTAGGCACAGGAATAGGGCATCTCCAAAGATGCCAAAAGATGAGCCAGCAGTGAAGACCAGCCTGGCTGAACAGAGAGTTTGGGCTGGAACTTGGAAAAGAAAAGGAAGTTTCTGACCTCTGGAAGAAGGGGCATCTTGGGATGACAACAAGGACTTGTAATTGTGGGATTATGCAGAGAGAACACCAAAAGAGCCCACCTAGAACTTAATCTGGCTACTGTCATATAAAACAGTTTCTATAAATACATCAGCAACAAATGGAGGGCTCAGGGCAAGCTCCATCCTATACTGGGCGTGGTGGGAAACAGCAACAAAGGGTAAGAAAGGCTGAGGTGGTTCATGCCTTCTGTGGCTCAGTCTGTAATAGTAACACCATTGTTCTCAGGGCACACAGCCCTGTGAGCTGGAATTCAAGGGTGGGAGCAGAATGAAGCCCTGTGATCCAAAGGGAAATGATCAGTGAGTGCTGCACCACTGGGATGCACACAGGTCAGTGGGCCAGATGGGATCCACCCAGGGGCACGGAGGGAGCTGGTGGAAGTGCTCACCAGAGCTTTCCATCATTTACCAGCAGCCCTGACTCACCAGGGAGGTTCCAGCTGACTGGAGGTTGGCAAAACAACACCCATGTACCAGCAGGGCCAAAAGAAAGATCCAGGGGGCTGCAGGCCTGGCAGCCTGACCTCAGGGCCATGGAAGATCATGGATCAGATATCCTGAGTACCATCATGGACACATGCAGGAAACCAGAGATTTGTGAAAGGCAGGTTCTGCTTGGCCACTGACCTCCTCCTGTGAAAAGGTGACCAGGTGGTGTGGGAGGAAAGGCTGGGAATGTGACTGCTTGGACTTCAGCAAGGCCTTTGACACCATTTCCCACAGCAGCTCCTGGGAAAGACTGGCTGCTCATGTGCAGTGTTCATGGTGGGAACAGGCTGGGTGGACAAGGACAGGGGTGGTGGTGGGTGATGGTGACTGATGGTGGGTGATGGTGAGTGGTGATGGTGATGGTGGGTGATGATGATGATGGTGGGTGATGGTAGATGGTGGTGAGTGTTGCTGCATCCAGCTGGTTCCTGGTCACCAGATCTGTCCCCAGGGCTGAGAGCTGGGCCCAGCCCTGTTTATTTTTGTTGGTGATCTGGGTAAGGACTGGGAGCACCCTCAGCCAGTTTGCAGATGGCACCAAGCTGGGTGGCAGTGCTGAGCTGCTGGGGGACAGGCAGGCTCTGCAGAGGGATCTGCACAGGCTGGATCCATGGGCTGAGCCCATGGTGTGAGGGGCAGCCAGGCCAAGTGCTGGGTCCTGTCCCTGGGTCACAACAACCCCCTGCAGCTCCAGGCTGGGCAGGGTGGCTGGAAAGCTGCTGAGAGGGAAAGGCCCTGGGGCCAAGAGTGGCTGAACATGAGCCAAGGTGTGCCCAGGTGGCCAAAAGGCCAAGGACATCCTGAATGGATCAGCAATGGTGTGGCCAGCAGGACCAGGGCAGTGACTGCCCCTCTCTGCTGGCACTGGGGAGGCCACACACAAATCCTGGGCTCAGTTTTGAGCCCCTCACTGCAAGAAAAACCCTGAGGTGCAGGAGTGAGTGCAGAGAAGGGGAACAGAGCTGGGGAAGGGTCTGGAACACAAGTCCTGTGAGATGTGGCTAAGGGAGCTGGGGGTGTTTAGCCTGGAGGGTCAGGGAGCTCCTTAACCTCTCTATAATGATCTGAAGGGAGGGCTGTGGAGAGATGGGGGTTGATCTCTTCTGTCAAGTAACAAGGGAATGGCATCAAGTTGCCCCAGATTTAGGGGCAAGTTGTCACCAGGGAAGGTTTAGGTTGGATACTAAGAAAAAAAAATTGTCACTGAAAGGGTTGTCAGGCACTGGAACAGGTTTTCCAGGGACATGGTGGAGTGAACATCCCTGAAGGTATTTAAAAGGTGTGTAGATTTGGCCCTTGGGGACATGGTTTAATGGTGGAGTTTGCAATGTTGAGTTAATGATTGGACCTGATGATTTTAGAGGTCTTTTCCAACTTAAACGATTCTGTGGTTCTACAGTTCTTACAGGAGTAACTCAGCTAACTCAAGCACAACTCAAAGTCTGTCATGGGGAAGTCACTGATGCCATATCATGCAAGGTGTGTAGTTTAAAGCATAACTTTAAAGCCCCAGTTCAATACCTGGTCAGGTGGTTCACAGGTTTTTCCCTCATCAGAATTCCTGCTTGTCATTGCTTCAGCTAGTGCTGCAGTGGAGAGAGACCAATGCAGAGCAATTCAAAGAAAAAAGTGCTGCCTGTAACCATGGAGAAGAGACCTGAACAGGGCAAGAGGTCTGGATTTTACAACAGAGCACAACCCTGCTGAAAGTATTGCTCATCCACCAGTCTAGCACTTTTCTTGCTATCCAAGCTTGAGAGATTTTAATCATAGCATCAGTTTCTACAAAAAACATTGTTTTGTAATATGTGTGCCAAAATTGTTGGCCCATCTTGCTTCATTTCTTGTGATTACAGTAATTGTGATGCTTCAAAATTTTCCTTTCTGCCCAAAAAACCTTACAGATCTGAGCTACAAATACTCAGGCTTCTGCTGGTACCTATGGCAACAATACTGTGGTGTGCACATGAATGACTTTACTCTGAGCATTCCCCAAAATAACAGCTGGATATAGGACATACAATGTAAGTATCATATATGTAATAATAAATAAATGAAAAAAAAAAACCCTTATTTTTTTAATATCTGTATGCTGGTGTACCTGGGGTGGTAATGGCTGCCTTGAGTTGGAAAAGACTGTTCCAAGAGCACTGTGACAAAGATGACAGGGAGTGGTAAGTGACCTGCTGCTCCATCCAGGAATCATCTGCAGAATGCACAGAAGGCAGAATGTCACTGCAGAGTGCAGTGACACCAACTTAGAGCAGCACAGGAGGGGGGTGAGAGCTGTGTGCTGGAAGCAGGTGGGTGAATTCTGCCAGTGTTCTCACAGTTCTTGCCCAGGAGCTTTTCGTGAGGGCTGTGACTGGTTTCAGACCAGGAACTTTGCCTCCTGGAGTGGTTACTGTCCAGAGCACCTGTCCAGAGAACTGTAAGAACAAGATAAACTTAATGACATTTCCTTCTGATGCTCTTTGTGCTGCTGCTGGTTTTTAACTAGAGAGCTATTCCTGACTCCATTATTCCTCTCTAATAAAGTCTAAACCCTCTGTTTTCTGTTCGTCCTTGTGTAGCTCCATGGATTTACAAGTTCTTCTAGAACATGACCTGTATTCTTTTATTTTTCACATTTATTCTAACTAATTAATTTAGGACATCCTCCATTACTTTTTTTTTTTTTTCAAAGACATGCTAAAGTTCTCTATCTTATCTTATCTTGCTAAAATGCTCTATCTGAATCTTATCCCACTCTGGGGTGGCATTGTCCTGGTTTCTTTTCCTCCAAACTTGTCATAGTCTTTGTCTTTCTTTGAACTTTTCCTATTTAAATGGATCATTTCTGAGTAGTCAGGACCAGGAATGTGAGGACCAGGAATGTGAGGACCAGAACAGCATCCAGCATGCAAAATGTGGACCAGCTTCCAGGAGGAAGCCTTTTGAGGAAAAGAGTTTGATCCTGATCTTAAGAGCAATGGCCAGTAGTTCAAAAAACACTTTTGCTCTTCGTCAGAGGATGCTGTCAGGCTGCTGGGAGAAGCAGAGATGGTGCCAGACCTTCCAAGTGACACAGAGACCTTTTGTAGGATCCCAAAAGGGGAAGTTCAGGAGGTTGCTGCAACTTGGGACCTCTGCCTGAGAAAGAAAGATGTTACCCTGATGAGAATTTGGTGAAAGGTTGAGATCTTTTGACAATCCTTTCATTTCTATTTTTAAATATTAAATAATTTTGGAGGAATAAAGAGAAAGAAAACAAGCCTGGGTTTTGGATTTTAGAGACTTTTTTATCTGTGAGAAATCACCTTCAAAGCTGTGGGTCTGTGACATCATCAGAAAACTTTGTTGAAGGACTGAGATAACTGGACTCAAAGGCATGATGTGTGCTCATGTGCACATGGTGAGGATAAAAGGTCCATGTAGAAAAGGATGTTGTGTTTCTGGGTGTGTGATGGATGAGAGCAGAGACCCAGGGGCAGGAGTGGGAAGGGTGGTTTATCAGCCTTCCTGGAAGAGATTAGCAAGTTGATGGATGGAGATAAGAAGACTGGGAGTGACTAACATAGGCACTGAAAGGCAGACAGCACTTGAAATGTGGGATTCAGTTTCTGGACGGCATCAGGGAGGGAATAGGAGGCAGTGGAGTGGCAGTGGATAGGTCAGGCTGTTCTTGGGGTTTCCTCCAGACTTATCATCTTCCTCCTTTTCTGCTCTTATGCTCTCATTTCCTCTCTTCTAGAGAAATCTCTGGACGTGGCTCTGTGAACATCTGCAACAGGCTGGCAGTGTTCCCTAGAGCTTGGTGGAGCATTCATTGTGGGTCTGAGTTCCTCCTGGGGGTTGTGGTATATAATCCCTCAGACTCCTCTTTTAAACTAGGAGTGTGGATGCTAGAGAATTTTTTTCAGGATCTCATTTCTCTGGTATTTTATCTTCACAATTGCCTGAGATTATGTCCAATGTGGAAATATTTGTTCTTGCACCAGTGTTTTTTATCACAGCAAATTCTCCTGGTTCTTAGACAACATTGTCATTCTTCACTAGATTTTGTTCTGCTACACCAGACAAGAGCTGGGTTTTTGCCCATAAGCAGTTCTCTCCATTTCCAGTCCCATGTGCATAACTTCTTTTTGTTTCTCTCATGTGCAGCCTCTCTAGCATCACCTTCCTCTAGCTTTAGGAAGTACTTCTCATTATCCCTGCCTTTGTGGACTTCTAATATTTCTTTGCCAATTTCTATTATTCTACCCCACAGTCCTTTCATCAGGAATTCCCATCTCACATTGGGAATGTCAATGGGCTTTTTTCGAGTCCATCTAGATTTGAGCTTTCAGACAGGTACCTGGAAATTAAGTTTGCTCACCCACAATGTGTGGGAAGATTCAGCTGGCTCACAAATGACATTGAATGGCTCTTACCATCATGTATGTATTCCTGCAAGCAGCCACTGTTCCCACCTCATCTCAGAAATAATGGAACCAATTTTCAGAAATTAAACAGGTTAGGTTTGAGAAATCACTGATCAGAGCCAGGATTAAGCTGGTTCTGCACGTTCTAGTTCTGCCAAATCCATGTTGCATCTCCATCCTCTTTCCATCCTTCCTTTTACTGTTCTTCAAGACTTCTAAAGCCTTGAATGCTGCTCAAGTCAGCTGCAAATGCAGAAGTCACTTGGATATGGCATATATTTTGCCCAAGAGCTCCACCTTCACAGATGAATAGACCCTCTCTGCCTTCAGTTTCACGTGTCAGTGTTACCAGAAGTGTAGCATGGAAGTGATCCTTTCCTGTGGATTAGGGCAATTTGAACCCTCTGAACTTCTAGTGACCATAGCACAGTATATTCTATTTCCTTGTTTTCTGTTTCAGGCAGTTTCTTTCTCTGTAGGTGATGTCTGGGGCCAAGTCCTTTTGTTGAACTTTTTTCATCTGCCAGTCCTTGCCCACCTTCTTCCTGACCAAGAGCATGTGACAGAAGGGATGTCAGGTTCCCATTCACACCTGTCCCTCAGTCACCATGACCACAAAAAAGCTTTAGACTCAGCAGAGTCCCCAGGAACTGCCTCACACCAAAACTCCAGGGAAACCCTCCAGCATCACACCAGCAAGCTCAAAATCTCAAGAATCCATGATGACTTATGAGGAGAGAGCAAACCAGAGCCACAGCACTGCAACCACTTTTGCAAATTCCTCTTTCCTAGATGTGTCCAAGTCAGAGAGGGGCAGAGGAGCAGGCAGATGAACTGTGCCTCTCTAATCCAGACTCTGCTGACATCTGCCAGTCTCACCTGGGGACCTCTATCACCATAATCCTGCTACACACTGAGCAACAGCAAGTTTGTGAAACGCTTGACCCGATTCCTTTGCAGATTTTGTGTATTGCAAAAGACCCTGAGAATCAGAGCAGTTGTGCTCTAGGAAAGAAGAACTATGTATTTTGGCAGCCAGCAGGTGACAGGGAGAAGTCTGGGAGTATAACATTGATTATTGCAATACAATCTAAAACACTGTGTGATAAATAATATAATCATATTGAAGCTTCAATGAATACCACAAACATTTGAACCTCCAAGCACTCAGGATGTCCACAGGCCTGCAGTACTCTTCACAAACTGTGTCAAAGACTTCTTCCAGTCCAGTAATTATTTCACTTTGAGACAAAGGCATTAGCTCCAAGTTCTGCCATGACAAAGTACATAGTGCTCAGTACTCTCAATCTATGCACCTCAAAGGACCTTTATATTTTCCTGTTTCCTTGGCAGGATTAACTCAGATTGACTTTAACATGATCTTACTTACCATTACTTGATTTTGGTCTGTGATGTCTTTTGTTGTTGTTTCAGAAATCAAAACCCCTTTACTTATCCTTACATATCAACTACAGGTAGCTATTCACTAGACAATAGTGCTCTTATAAGTTACTATTTCTAGTATTTTTGCATCTCATTGGAATTAAACCCAGAATAACACCTCCTTTTATCATCTCTGTGACTGTGTAGTGACAAAACCTGTCAGCTGTCACATCTGGTAGAGCCATGATTAATAGAAGCTATTCACCAATTGCTGAGATGTTGTTTTCCTGTAATGACAACTGTCAGCCAAAAAGACTTTTATCTATTTTCAATAATTCTTATAATGTGAGAATACCAACACTGTGAATGAACCTAGAGGGAGGTGCATCTGAATTAACTGAATTCTGCACAGAAATAATTGCTCTCACTGCCTGCTAGGAATCTTTTTTCCTCTTTCCCCCTCTGCCCTTGAGATGCTCTTTCTCAAGGCTCCCTCATGACCTGCTGGTGTTCAGCAAACTGAGGAACATAGACCTTATCTGTCAACATCTCCAGAAGAAGAAAATGCAATTTGAAGTGATTTGCCTCTTTCCTAATCACAGTTAGAGCTGCAGAGAGGTGTATGGCTTTGGCAGCTGGAAGGGGTGATGAAGTCAAAATGCCTCCTTTCATTCAAGTTTCTGATAAACATGGTCAGTTTATCCTTCTCTAGGGCACAGCAGCTTGTCAGGCTGCAGGTCCTTATTTGGAATTACTTTCATGTGCCTGGAGTCAAGCCTAGGTCATCAGTTTCATCAAAGGAGGAAGTTTCTGAGGATGACCATCACAGATGCAATAAAAACACAATAGAAACCAAGGTTTTCTCTCAAAGCTTGGCAGCAGCAATAGCTTATTCCCCTGTGTGTGCCTATTTGTGTGCATGTGTGTGTGTGTAGTTTGAAGACATAAATACCCTCTGTGTTTCAGGAAAGTTCCTTGCTCACTTTTGAAACATTTTTCAGCAAACCCACACAGCCTTTTACAGATACCCTCAGTCCCCACGTGCTGCAGATGTGAACTTTTTGGGGCATTTTCCTCCTTGCCTTTATTCTCCTCACTGGAAGTAGCAAAAAAGCCACGAGCAGAGTGGGAAACTGTGGCCAGTTCTGGATATGAAGCTACTGCATTACAGCTGATTCCTGCAACCTTTCCTGACAACACCTGCCTGCCCTGCAGAGCAGCCCTTGCACATTTCTCTGCAGAGGGGAGCTGTATTCCAGCCTTGACACTGGAAGCAAGAAAAACACTACCTGTTCTTTCAACTGGAGCCCAAATGAGCTGAACTCCTGCCATTATGCCCCAAATGAAGGAGGTTGTAAAGGCTTCAGTCACCATGTGTGCTGCACATTATCAAATCTGAAGAGACAAGTTATGAAAGAAATTAAAGCAAAATCTCTGTCAGAGAGAGTTTTGCTTCACAGATTTGTAGCCCCATGACTTTTTTTGGAGGGGAGTGCTCTTGGAAAAGGGAAAACATGAGTGTGTCAACCCCAGATTAACAAACCAAACCCTTCCCACTGGGTCAGCTCACAACCTCCTATGCTCAAACAGTTCTTAAATTCCTGTGCTAGTGAAAGCACAGATTCCCATAAGCCAGCAGGTACAAGCCACACTTCCCAGCAGCCATCTGATAATTGGCATGATGGCTCTTGGTGATCACCCATCCCTTGTCAGATTTGGTCCCTACCACAAAAAAAAGATGCCTCGTCAACCAATATGCAACCCTTAAATTTCATAATTGCACTGATGCCAACAAATGCTTTTCCAATAAACAATATTGAGCCTGATACATTTTCTTGGGAAGTCTTTTTCCTCTCTGCCCTTGACTAGTCATTTACTGGCTTTATCTTGTATGTCACAACATTTTTTCTTGTCCAGATAGCCAAGGTGAGTTGTACTCATGTTCAATCTTTTGATTTTGACTTTTAAAAAGTCAGCAGTATTCTTCCATGCCATCTGGACTAACTGTAGAAATCCACCATTTTGCTGAGACTTCAAAATTTTTACCTGATATGTATGAGGTTTGAGCTCATGGGAAATAGGGACAAGAAGGTAGTGTGACCTGAGGATATCCACCTTTAGTTTTCCCTGCATGGCATGGGATGGTGAAATGGGAAATAAAGAAATGGTGTTCACTTTTTGCCATGATACATCTCAGTCTCAGTGTCTGTCTGGTGTCAAAGCAGTAACAGCTCTCCTTGGCAAGAGTTCACATCTGTCCTGCAGAGCACCACCTTCATGAGCACCAGTAAACCAAGAGCTAATGATGCTGCAGCCAATTTTGCCCATGCTGTGGGTTTCCTGAGTCTAGTAATGTGATTTGAGGGCACTGACACAGAAGTGGAACTTGGCAGAAAATGCTGCTTGCATGAGTTTTAATAAAGGCCACCAACTCCTGTAAGAGAAGAGCCCAGCAGTTCTCTCATCATTTACCACTGCAACATCTGCCCAAGTCACTGCAGACTCTTCATTATATTTACCAAAGCAATGATGACTGCAGGATGTCCATCCCTGGAGGTGTTCAAGGCCTGGCCTAGTGTGTGGCATCCTTGTCCACAGCAGGGGAATTGGAACAAGGTGATCTGTAAGGTTTCTTCCAACCCAAACCATTCTGTGATTCTATGATTCTCTACATAACAACCATAAAATTAGGGCCAGGGAAGGACCAGCAGGTCATTTCACCTCATCTGTTGCACTGCCCAGGCCATAGTGCACCACCAGTGAACTCTGTATTGAGCTCAGTGCCTTGGACACACTTGACAACTCTACCAGAAAAATAATCTTTATTTTGCTGCTAAAACTCTAAGAAATAGAGATGAGCTCTTGGTGTTTTGCCCTGTTGGTTAATGGTTTGGGATTTTTTAGTTTTCTAATACTTATGTGCTTGGTTTGAGACATTGGGATACTGGTTCTTTATTTATTACACGCTTGTGGCAGAACGTCAGGTGTTCAGAGCAAATAAGTGGGAGAGTTTAACTGGTGTTGCCTATCTGCACATTTTCCAGAGCAGCATTAATTGTTGAAATTAACCCAAATGGACCCAACTGGTCCAGAAAAAAGAAAGAAATGCCATGAGGTAACATTGCCAGGCCATGTATTTTGGTATTTCAGAAGCCTCCTGGAAGGATCAGCCAGTATTTCACCCATCTCCTCACTGAACAGCTGGTCAGAAAGAAGCTAAAACTAAATGCAGGTTTCTTTCTCCTACCTTTCCCTTGGAGCACCAGAGCTGATTTTACACAGTCCCCCATAGGCACCTTGAAGCTTCCCTTTTCTGAAACATTTGGTTGCTGCATGTCATGGTTTAGAAATGGTATTCCAAAATTTAGTAGTCCTACTTCAAACAAACAAGCAAGCAAACAAACAAACAAACACACAAATAGCAAAACAAAACCAAGCACATAACAAAAAAACAAAAACCAAACAAACAAAACAAAAAAACACACAAGAAAAAACCCACAACCACTCACTTCCACTCCCTGTCCAGCTGAAAACAAAAAAAACCCAAAAAAACTATTTACATGGAAAGTCCATGGCAAAATACTGTCTGTGTCTTCCCCACCACCCAAGGCTTCCTCCCAATTGGAAAAGAGCATCCTTCTTCCTGGAAGTGAGTGTCCCTTTTCACCACCCCTGGCAATGACAGATGAGGTATCAAATTACAAAATGCCTTGGCCATGTTTCCTCCCTCTGATCCCTGCTGGAACCAGACTTGGGCATCTCACTCAAATTCCCAGGATCATACTGGTTAATGGATTTGGGATCAAGCAGCAATGCTCTTTCAGGTCATGTTGACTGGAGATGCAGGGTTTCCACCCAGCTTGTCTTCAAGTCAAGCTGGAGATAAGCTGCCTCAGTGTCCCAGGTGAAGTTCTCTCCATGAAAAGGCTCTGCCTCTGGAAGGCCTCTCAATTAATCCTGCTGCCTGTAAAGATCCAGATTAGCCCTCTGAGAACTGGGATTTCTCTTTCAATTTGTGGTTTGGACACCTTCTCATCTGCACCCAGCCTGTACCTCAGAGCATCTGACTTGACTAGAGAGTTCTGGAGAGTAGAAAACTTGGACAGAAATTATTTCGTTTCCCTTTTTTTTTTTTTTCAAATGTTCCCAAAAAAAAAAAAAAAAAAAAAAAAAGGCACTAGTCTACAAATCTGGGAAACAAAACCTCCTACAGCAGAAATTTTGCTTTCATTTCTTTCATAACTTGTCACTTTTGGAGAATGGATTTGATTGGGGTGAATTTCTCACCCAGACCACATAGGTCTCTGGGAAGCCTTGGGGGAACCCACAGCTTCCCAGGTTTGTCATTTTCTTGGAGCAGGTGTTGTGTAATTAAGCAATGGACCACTTAGCAGAACTAGAAACACTGACACCGGATATTTGGTGAGGATAAATTTTTGTCTCCAGTGTCAGGAAAACCAGCCTTGTTTTCTCTACAGCACGGCAGCATAAGCAGAACTCCCACATACCTGCTTCTCCAGCATGCCCAAATCCTGGCCTGCCCATGGGCCTTCAGCCAGGACTGGCACATCCTTCATCACTGCTGAAGGTCCTGCCTCTCTTAGGATCCTACCCTGGGCAGGCTGATGCTGCACAATCCAGGGCATACAGGGATGACAACCTGCAAGAGCTGTGGTTTTGCTGGCCCACTGCCACTCCAGCCAGCCACAGGCTTCTCCCTGCCAGGTTAGTTGCATTGCTTTTCTTAGGACTTAGGTCTGGCAGGGGCATTGCTGCAGTACACCACAATGAGTTCATTGATAAAGAACTTGGAACAAAGGCTCATGAGACATGATGGAAATCATGAGAAGTCACGATTGGGAAAAATAAAATGACAGAGTGTTGCTACATAAATATAATCACTGGTAAAATAATAATTGTTAAACTAGCATAAAGTGCTATTTAAACAGAAGAATAATACAAACTTTTGGGTGATTTTCACTCTGTCAGGCAAGCTGACCTTTCTGTCTCTTCATGACAGCCTGCAGTGGTGCCAAGGGCTGTGCAATCACACCGTGTGTCCCTGTGTTGAATGCTGGGCATGACACCAACCACCAGAACTGCAGGCACAACGGGAAGGGCAGCTCAGTCATCACAAATCACAGGGCAGCTTGAATTTGAAGGGGTCTTAAAGACTATCTTGTTCCAGCCCCCTGCCATGGCTAGGGACACCTTCCACTAGACCAGGTTGCTCAGAGGCCCCATCCAGCCTGGCCCTGAACATTTCCAGGCAAGAAATATCCACAGTTTGTCAGGGTGGTGAGAGATTACAGCTAAGGGCAATACCCAGCAGGGCAGGAGCTGGTGTGCAGCCATCATTTATGCCTGGAGACCTGGAAAGGCTCTCAGGTGACCAACAAACATAATCTTTGTGAACTGGTCACTGTAGTTAAATAAGGGGGCAGAAATCCAAGCCCTCAAAATATTGTCCATGCTTTGCCAAGATCTGAGCACCTTTCCCATGAGATTGCAGGAGAGTGATGGCATAGTCACAGGTTTCCCTACTGGTTCATGTAGCTGCTTAGAAGTGAAAGATAACACATAAATGTGTGTTTGTGTGTCTGAAGCAAAGGGTAGCGTATATAGTGGCAGTATTTCACACTCTGACTCCTGCAAGGAAATAAAAAAATACCCCAAAGTGTCTCACGAGCGTATTTCTCCTTGGATATGGCTCGTTGGAGTTCAGCGTAGAGCCTGTCCCGAAAAACGTCACATCCAACCCAAGCCATTCTATGATCTCCTAGGACTGACAGTGTCCAGAGGCAGTGGAGGGGGAAATTGGAGCGATAAGTAGAAAAATAACTTTCCCCTCTCCTTTGAAGTCTTGCAGACGCGGTGCTGAAACCAGCTCTGTCGGAAAGCACAGCAGCTCGCTGCGCTGTAAATCCACGTACGCTGGGGCTCCTCCAGAAACCTGCCAGCAGAGAGTTGAGAGAGATCAAAGCCTTAGGTAAGTAGGGCACCTATTACAGCCAGCATTTATCTTTTCTTCAGAGGAGATGGGAGAGAGCAGGAAGTTTGATGATTTTGCAAACCCAAACCAAAAGTTTATTTCTGTAGCTGGGGGATATCAGAGACGTCTTCACAGTGGTTTTGAATTTGCATCTCTCAACGTTTGACATTCCCAGCATGCAAGGAACATACTCAGGCACTCCAAAAACACGTAGGGAAAAGGGGAAACTACACTAAAAAGGTAACATCATTGTTTAACTTACTCCCTTGATGGTTTTAACTTTGCTTGGATTTGTCAATGTTGCAATTATTTCTCTTGCTCTTACTTGTCAGATGACATTTTTCAAAAGCCTAAATAATATTGCTGGGTTAAACAGAAGCTTTTAGTATGTCTGTGATGCTGCCTTAACTCAAATTGTCCTAGGAGGAGATGGAAAGCTCTTCACATACTCAGAACATGGGAATTTATGAAAAGTCTTAGAAAAATATAATTCCTGTCTAGTTTTTCCTCCCCAAACCTATTCCAGAATCTTGGCATCTTCAAGCACCTCTTGGGACACGTCAAATAATGAAAAGCCAAAATCTGTATGAGGTTTTCAGTAAAGCAAACTTGGGAAATTTGAGCAGTGGGATGTATTCTCATATGGTGGATGCTGCAGGTCAGTTTCACTGAGGGCCCTTGGCACTGACTGCCTAATACTCAAGGATGGAAACAGCCACCTGGCCTGGAAAATACAAAACCTTTGGCCATTCCTCAGTTAGCACTTAGTATGTTAGCTTCATTTCTGCTTTAAGTGGGACAGAAAATGGCCCTTAGTAACTTGTTCCAGAAAGGGAAACTGAGTCTCATGTATTCTGCTCCGCCTGTCATGCTGAGAGAGTGTTTTAACTTTAACATTTTATTATAAGCATAATTAAGCTTCTACAAGTCCTTCACCAAAATTTCTCCTCTGGCATAATGGGTATTGGTATGTCTGCTTTTGTGGGGGATTAAAACAGTATGCACTATGCTCTTTACAAACACATTGTGATTGAATATGGGATATATTAAATAAAAGTATTTTGTAATGTTTTAGAGTTCCCTGAACACCTCAGGGTGGATGATGCCAGACATATGTCAGCCATCACTTGCAATAATTTTTTAAAATGTTTTCATTGTAGAAGTTCACATGTTTTAAACAATTTCAAGCTTAACAGTGTTGTCATCTTTTGCTTGTTTGCATTGTTAGGCACATAGGGTCAAATTCTAATTTATGATCCTGCACTAAATTCAAAGTCCTGTCACATTAATGATGTTGCCTGTGAACCACATTGATTATGTTAATTGTGGATCATGCTAATGATGATAATTCCAATCACAGAAAAAGTGAGATGATCCCGAGCAGAAACCTTGCACAAGTCTTGATTTACGTCTAACAAAATCAGCTCTGAACAGGCTGTTGACCCTTATCTGAGGTTATGTTTCACTTTTACTGGGGACAGATTTTCTTCTGTTACTCTTCTCTAGCTGCTATTTTATACAGAAGCCTCTCATTACTTTTAATGTCCTCTCCTTCTAATGTTCTCTTCATTTAGTTGGTCAGAGAGTCTAAAGGTTTCTCTTTCTATTCAGCTATGACTGAAAAATCTCAGTTTTCTGGAAGCCTTAGAAGTTGGTGCTTTGAAGGTTGTGTCACTGGTATTCTCAGAAACTGCTGGGAAACTGAGACTTTTTACAGCAGCCAAAGGGAAGTAGGAACATGAATCTTCTTGAAATTCACAGGAAGGTGACAACCACACTACAGCAAAAGTTAAAATGGAAACCTTGGTCAGAAGTTCTCATGACAGCAGTGGGTTGTAGTGACTACATGACCATGTGCTGCTTTTAGACTCAGATTGTGGCACCCGTTCTTTACTTAACACCTCTTATTTTTAATTTTCCATCATGATGAAAGAACCAGGGAGTCTGTTTGTGCAACAAACATCCGACATGCCTTAGAACAAATCAAACCAATACTAACAACACCACGGAGGGCTGTCTGAATCCTAATCAGGAACAACAAACCCATTTCTACAGAGCTGTCCCTCCCCAGGGTCTTATGCTATTCCTTCACATGTTTCAGAGTGAAAGGCTGTTTATAGCCCCATTATAACATGTTTAGCATTAAATGTCAGGAAGCATCTGCTGACATATTTTCTCAGCAGGAGACTTCTAAATTCTGCAAGTGAGTTTGCGTAGCTGTCCTGAATATACATGGGAGTTCCCTCCAGAGATTAAATCATGTCTTTGAAGGCAAGTTAATGCTACCTTATTGCAAATACTCTTCACAGAATAGGGTTCACAGTGCATGGTCAGGCTGAGTATTCAACAGCAGACATTTTTTTCTTCCCTCATTTCAATAGCATCTGCTCTCTGTCTCATGTTGCAGGCACCACTGGGAGATTTCTATTGCTGTTATTTTTGACATGTGTGAAGGCACCCTCCCATGACACACTGGTTTCAGTCATAATGCTGGTTTAAGGAGTTAACCTCTGCCTAACCCCAGCACCTCAGAGCATTTGATGTGGATTGCAACAGTGCAAACTTTTGTGAGACCCTGCTTTGAACTCAGTGGGTGAAAAGATATATTCAGAAAAAGAGAAAGAAAATTTGAAAGCATTTGTGTCTGACAATGATTTCAAGCAGATATAGCCAGAGATCACCAGTTGTCACTACCTTGTGCAGACATTGCTTTAATGCCAGTGAGTCAGATCATAGATTGATATTTATAGGTTTGGGTTGAAATGGGTCTTAAAGATCATCCTGTTCCAATCCCCTGGCATGGGCAGGAACACCTTTCAGTAGATCAGGTTGCTCAGACCCCCATCCAGCCTGGCCTTGAATACTTCCAGGGATGGGACGTCCACAGCCTCTCTAGGCAACCTGTGACAGTGCCTCACCACCCTCAGTAAAGAATTTTTTTCCTAATATCTAATATAAGCCTACTTTCTTTCAGTTTGAAGCCATTCGCCTTTATTATTATATGCTCTTGCAGAAAGTCTCCCCATCTTCCTTGTTGGATCCCTTCATGAACTGGAAGGCCTCAATTGGTTCACCCTGAAGCCTTCTCCTGTCCAGGCTGAACAGCCCCCACTCTCTCAGCTGTCTCCACAGCAGAGATCCTCCATCCCTCTGATCATCTTGTGTTTCTCCTCTGTGCTCTCTCCAGCAGGTCCCTGTCCCTCCTGTGCAGGGACCCCAGCTCTGGTGCAGTGCTCCAGGTGGTCTCAGCAGAGCAGAGCAGAGGGGCAGAATCCCCTCCCTGCCCTGCTGCCCACGGGGCTCTGGATGCAGCCCAGGACACGTTTGGCTCTCTGGGCTGTCAGTGCCATGGCTGGGGCATGTCCAGCCTCTCACCCACAGCACCCCCAAGCCCTCTGGGCAGGGCTGCTCCATCTGTTCATGCCCAGCCTGTGCTGATACTGGAGTTGATCTGACCCAGGTGCAGCTCCAGCACTTGATTTTATTAAACCTTATGATGATTCCATGGGTCCAACCCTCACGTTTGTCTAGGTGAAGGGGAGATATGGAACATCAGGGGAGTTGCATCTTATTTGACTTCCCTTTTCTGGTTAACATACCCATAGAAGCTGTCCCTACTTTACTTTGTGCTTTGCCATGTTCAGTTCCAGCTTTGCCTTGGCTTTCCTTACCTCATCACTGCAAAACCCTGCTTCATCTCCATACTCTTCCCAGCTTACTGTCCTTGCTTCTGCTGCCTGTGCCCTTGCTTTCCCTTTAGTTTTACCAGCAGTTCTCTGCTCACTGCTGGTCTCTTTCTTTCCTTGTCTGACTTCACGCTCCTGGCAATTGCTAGTTCTTGTGCTTTATGGGAGATGTCCTTAAAGCTCTGACAACTCTGTTCCATTCCCTTGTCCCTGTGGGCAGTGTCCTAGGGGATCTCCCTGAAAATCTGGAACTCTGCTTTCCTAAAGTTCAGGAGTCTAACTTTACTCCTTACCTGCCCACATCCCTCAGGACATAAACTCCATCAATGCATGGTCACTGCAGCCCAGGCTCCCTCCAATTTTGATGTCCCCAGTTATCTTTTTTGCACTGGAGACCAACAGATCCAGTATCACATCCCCTCTGGTAGAGCTCAAGAGCTATTACTTGGCTCAAGAATTTATCCTTCATTCCAGGAGTTTCCTAGATTGCCCACAGCTCCCTGTGCTCCAGCAGATGTTGGGGAAGTTGAAGTCCCCCAGAACAACTAAAGATTCCAAGTGTGATGCCTCCTGTAGCTGGTGTAAGAAGGCTTTGTCAAAAGGCTCCTCTTGATCAGAACCTGCAGCAAACACCACTCACAAGGTTCCCTTTGCTTCCTTGGTCTCTGATTCTTACCCACAGTCTTTCAACTTGCTCATGACTTATCTTCAAAGAGAGCTCTTCACTCTCAGTTCACCTCTTGATGCAGAGGGCAGCCCCCCTGCCTCTCTTTCCTGCCCTGTCCTTTCTGAACAGCTTGTAGCCACCCACTCCAAATTGTAGTCACACTCCAGTCATGGGTTTTGTCCCACCAATCTCCAGCAATGGCAACAAGGTCACAGTTTTCTAACACCAGCTGGCTTTCACCTCCTCCTGTTGGTTGTCCATGGTGTGTGCCTTGGTAAAGGCACCTCAGCTGGGCTGCCAGCTGTGTCACCTTCCCAGGGGAACACCCTTTAATTCCTGTGAGATAATTTCCTGGTGTTTAAGTAGAATATGGTAAGGGAAACAACCCAGTAAAAAATGCACCTTTTTTTTTTTTTTTTCCCCTCCAAATCAGCTTCCAGTCTGTAGATGGAGGGAAACATGAGTTCTGGGGCATGAAACTGCCCTGATGGTTTATAGGAGCCTCTCTCTGTTTGCAGGAAGTTCTCTGCCAACCACCAGTCTGAGCTTTAGTGTCCATAAATCCAAGTGTCCACTTCTCCTCACACCCAACTAATACAAGTTCCTGACACTCAGTTATATATGTCTGATGACCTGTTTGGTCTTTGTGGCCTGCATGGCAAGACCTAGAGAAGGAAGTTGGGATGATCCCTGCCCAAAATGTTGAATTAAATTGCGTGGTTGATGAATGCATCTTTGTTTCAGGACCTGTTCTTCCATTAGATTTTATCCTTACTTTTGGATATGCAGAAGGGCCAAACCCAACTACCTGCTGCTTCATCTGTCAGTTGAAACAAAAAAGTTTTAAATCTAACAGCAAAAAGCTGTTAGACAAACATTCCTAAAAACAATTTTAAGTCAAAATTGGGAACCCCTTGGGAATTTATTCACCATAGATATGTTCAAAGAAACAATGAAACTTTTCAGACATTTACATACACTATAACACCCAAGATTTTTTTACAGACACTCCCAAAAGTCTGCCTAATTTATTGCATCATGGTACAGGTATTTAGTTTCTTTTAATTGCAACCAGACTATCTCATCTATCTTTGTTTAATGAATAACCCAAGTTTTATCCAGCTAAACAGTGCTTTATTAAATTAGCTGTCCTGGTTAGACCATTACCATTGATTAAGTTTTCTGAGGTGTACAAGTCTATGAAATGGGTACCTTACCGCACCTGCAATGAATTAATTAAGTTTTCTGGGGTGTTTGGACAGACCTTTGACTCCTTAACTTTCTCTAGATATCTTTCTTGTTCTATGACATATAATTCATCTCTAGTTATATGGTAACCATTAAACAATTCTTTATTGAATTTTGTTCTTCAGCTATTGATTAAGTTCTCTAAGGGTATGGATCCATGGAGTTCCTTTCTGCAGGTGCAGTGAGGTAATTTCTCAGGGTTTCCTACTGACACTCAGCCAACACAGATTTAAATCAAAAACAGCTAAAATCATGGCCAAACATTCCTTAACTAATTAAACATAGCTCACTACAAAATTTTTAAAGAGTCACAAAACCCCTGGCTAACTAAAATATAACTCCCTGTCACAGGGTCATTCTAAACTTTCTTATCCCAGGATGTCTGGTTGCTTATTGCTGGCAGGATGAGCATCCATAAGAAATCACAAGAGGTTTGTCCATTGTCCACCACACAACAGCTACAGGAGGAAGCCACAGCACAGCAGGATATTTCTAAGGCAGAAACTGAGAGTGAAGAAACTCCCTCAGTAGCTCTGAACAAACCTGAATTCACAGACCATGAGAAAAAGATTATTGGTGCAACCCACAGACCACATGATGGGAGAAAGCAGAAATATTCCCAAAACTGGTGGGTTTTGCAAAGGGGGCAACAATTTTTGAAAAAACTGCTCTGGAAGAAATCTTCTGGAGAAGTGCTGAGGGTCATTAAGGGAAGAGCAGATCATGTAAGCAGTTCTTGCAACACGGCTTTTTATCAGGCAGCAGCATGTCTTTCTTTTTCCCTTAAAAATTGCATCATTCTTAAACAGTAGCTTTTTAACTCCAAATAAAGGGAGCTCTCATGCTACAAAAACATTAATATAAAGCTGTACTCTCAGCTCCAAATTGTTAACCATTGTTAATTTGAAGTTATTTTTACTTTAGTATCCAACACAGCAAATACAGGAAAGAATTGTAAATTTGTGTATCCTCCAAGACTAATTCTGAATGCCATGTAAAAGTCTTCCTATCAGCTGGCTGACTCATAGCTGTAGTGCTTGGAGGCAAAATGCTAACAGAAGAGGCTGTCATATTTCCACTGCACTCTGTGGCACCTTTTTCCCTTAAGAAAACCTGTTTCAATAATAGTATCATGAACCAATACAATAATGGATAGTCAACAGAAAAAGAGCTTATTCATTTGTGCCTCACAGAAATGTGATTATTTCCATTTTGAGGAGGAAAAAAATGTATTTAATGGAACTTTGGGACAGCCTCTACCTTTGTAAGATGAAAGAGACTTAGAAATTCTCATGTTCTGAGGCATCACTGGTGTGTCTCATAGTACCTTGTAGTTGGCAATGTCTCCTACTCAGTCTCTTGATGAAGTGAAGAATTATTATTCTCTTTTATGAATAAGGAAAGACAAGCACAGCAGCATTTATTGATTCATCCAGGATCTGTCACAGATGTGAGAGGGGACTTGAGTCTCATTTCAGTGTAGCTTGGGCTGTTATCCTTCCTTCTTTGGGTCGTGTCCACATGACCCTATTAGTCATAAGCACGGCCCATTATCTACTGGGAGATCTTTAAATAAAATTGTAAGCTTTCACTGCTGTGTTTGCAATCCCATCTGCTGCTCTGAAAGGGAAAGAATAGATTTAGTTTGAAAAAGGCTGCAGTGAACAGTGGTACTGATGAATCTCTTCTCATTAACCGAGAACGCACAGAACAAAAACCCCTCAAACAGACAAGGTGGTTAAGGAGGTGTGAATTACCTTTTAGAAAGGTTTCTGATTCAATAATTTAGCATATTGCAAAGGATGGTTTGTTTTTTTTTTTAATATAAAAAAAAAAATCTTTATCTATTTAAACCTGACGCTAATTTGGATTTTTTCAGGCAGTAGGTGTCATTAAACCTAAAAGCAGGAGGCTAAAAGACCTTAAAGGAGCAAATCAAAGCTTATGAATTAGCACTGGAAGTTTTCATTATCAATCTGTAGGAAAGTATGCAATACTGGTGTTGCAGATAAACATCATTATTTAGACAATTTAATTTTATTGCACGTTTTTATATTGCACGTTTTCATATTGCACCCTATCGCCGTTGTAGTTAGGTGGCTTTTTTAGATTAGTCCTGTCTCTTCTCTATCTCAGATTTATCTTTGTAAATGTTTTAGTCTGAAGAGGGCATTGAAACAAAAAACCTTGTCAAAAGCTGAACTGACATGTATTTTCTCATAACCATGGAATCCAGAAAGGTGGATCAGGATCCTGCAGTACTTGGTACCATAAACTCCCCAAGCAAGCAACTATCCCACAGAAGTTGCATGCACTTTATAGGAGACAGTGAAATGTCTGACCTGCAAGGAAGAACACATTTTGTGACCAAAATTCTCCGAGTGCTGTCCAAGAAGACAAATCTGCTGCTGCCAAAAGCTGAGCTCAAGGTCTCTCTGCTGCTTCAGCTGCAAGCAGGGCGCACCACCGGGCTCTTGGGCTGCACTTCTCGTGGGTGAAACCCAGAGCCTGTGGTGTATCAACCTTTGTAATACCTGGAGTCACACCCGAGTCCAAGGATCACTCGGTTTTTGTTTGCTCAGTGCTGCACGGTGCCACGTTCCACCCACAGCCCCGGGAACTTTGCCTTTCCCCTCGCAGCCCTCGTCGCACAGACATCCTGGAACTCCTGGATCAGCGTGCCCTGGGTGCTGGGATCCTGGAGAGCGTGGTGTTCCCTCGCCAGCCTCCTCTCCCAGCTGGGGAGAAACTGAAGGAGCTTAAAACAGAGTGTTCCAAACAAACTGCAGCTCTTTGCATAGTGCTGAATACAAAACCCTCTGTTCGGCGTGACAAACAGCTCCAGGTTAACCACAACACACAGAACGGCCAGGTAGGACAATTTCTCTATTTCTTCTCCTAAGAGAAGGGTGTAAAACTTGCATAGAAGCCCAGATTTCAGCTTTTTTCTTTATTTATTTCTGATTTTTTTTTTAATTTCCCTTTTACATACCAGATTAATAATCTATCTGTGAATGTTACTTCTCAATAATGAGCCTGGTGTCAACATTTTCTGCTTGTAGTGCCAGCCCCAGTGTGTCAGCAGCACTCAAATCCAGAACAAGCTGGGATCACTGCAGTGTGGCTGTGTAAAACTCTCCAACGTCAGGGAAAGCACATGTTAATTTTACTGGCTTTGGATCCGGCCCTCTCTTCTCTCTGTAGATTTCTGAAGGGAGAGCTGGGCTTCCTCTTCCTGCTGAAAGGTGCTCTGAGTTGTTCCTATCATCACTATTGGCAATTAAACAGTAAATATGTGAAACACAGGGTTTGCATGAAGGGATTTGCATTGGAGCTGACTGTCTCTGGAGGAGATTTGCTCTCTCACATTGGTAAATGCTCCAATTAGCAAGCTGTTTTTCTGCCCTGTCCTATGTTAAATGGTAAATGGTGCCACTGCCTTAAAAACTGGAGGGTATGAGACTGGGATGAAGCATTTGCACCACTTGTTTAAGACCCTTATATAGAAATCATGGCGTGAAGTTTCTCCTGGACAGTCTTTTCTTAGTATAGTTATTTTTGTTTCATTAAGGCAGTATGTGACACCCTGCAAAGTCAACTCGTGGATGCCCAAAGACTTTGTGAAGTTTTTCCTAGAGGAAACACTTCCAGAGTATCTTCTGCAGTACTGTGAAAAATCACTCCTTCCCCTACAAATCCTTGCTCATGTGCTATACGAAGTCCTCTGAAGTTTCCTCACACCTGGCTCTATTTTGACTCTTATCCCAGGACTGACACTTTAGCGTGTATTGAAGGAGGATTGCCACCACAAAGCATTGCTCTTCTCTCTCTACCCATGATTATTAAGGTGTCCTGACACTCGTAAAAGAAGTCCTATGAAAGCCAAAAGGAGATTTTGCTAAATGAGGCCATGGAGGAAAGAACCTTTTTGTTTTAGCTAAAGCAAACTTGCAGTGATACCCAACTCCACAAATTTTAAATTACTTCAAAAACAGTATTGAAAGGAAAAGTTAAGGCCATTTTACTGGTGGTAAGAGGCACTTTATTTATCAGCATTAGCTTGGTTGCAGAGCATCAGGGGAAGGTAACACTGCAATTCACAGTACTGAGGTAATGTTTACTTCCTTTTCAGTGGATGGCTTATTTTTCTTAGTGATGAAAACTCCCCATGGATCTTTATTTAGTGAAATGTGTGACTTACTGCACTTCAGCTTTGGTTCTAGGTGTTAGCCTATTGGTGACCTATGCACAGCTTTGCATTACTGAAAGTCACTGTTGCAGGTTTAAGTGGAACAAAAATCACTGGAAGGAAGGAAAAAAAGATGTAGGCTAATTTGCTGGTGTCACAGTTAATGATGCAGTTTGGTGACAGTATAGGTCTCTTCAAATCAGCCAGGAAACAATGCTCACAGTCTCACTGGGAATAGTTGGTCTCTATCAGAGAACACAGACCCCTGGGTTATGACCAGGCTGTCTGTGTTAGAGGGTCACTCCTCTCACCTTCCACAGAGCTAGACTGGCAGTGTTCAGTCTGGGCAGCTGTCCAGCCCCTCACACTCATGGGTCCAGTCTGGCACCATAAATGTTTGCATGTGCTCAGCACTGCAGGAGGAGCAGGATTAGGTTCTTGTGCAGTGGTGTAAGGTAAGGAGGAAAACCTGCCTGAGAACTGAGACTCATGAGCAGGAAAAGTCAGAGATGAGTTCTACTCTACTATCTGTAGATCTGTACCTAATATATATCTATATTTAAATATCTAAAGGTGATTATCACAATTTAAAAGTGGAATGTTCTGGTTTTGCCAGTGGCCCCAGTGCCATATTCCAAGCAGGAGCAGGGAAAGGGCTGCAGACAGGGCTGTGATCCGTAGATAAATAAGACTCCTTTTCCCTGACTCACTCCAGGGGCCTGTGCAGCTCCTTGCCTGCCTCATAGGTGATTCAGGATTACTCGTTTATCCATTACTTCCTTCCTGCTCCCTTCTTCTGGTGAGTCTGAGTTTACTGGGATGTGCAATCACTTCAGGTTGCAATTTCAGTGGGAATCTGGATTACCCACCAGTTTAACATTTAGACTTCCACTTGTTTTCCCCGGCCTTTCAATAAGAGCTGTAGTGTGCAAATTACACTCTTGTTGTCTTGTGAAGTGTTGCCAATGCATTCCCCACCTGCCATTTCACTTCTTGAACAAACAAGACTTTGTTTATTTGCTCATCTTAAATGTACAGATTTGGCCTTACCAAAGTACAAAAGGTACAGGTGTGAGGAGAGTCAGAACAATGACTTTGCCTAATTTATGCATGTTTTCATGAGAGTCATGTCTTGCATTCTAATTAGGATTGCTCTCCCTTGTCTTATAGTCCTCCCCACCCTTCCAGCCATGTCCTCTGGGTGTTTTTTACCCGAGGGCTCTGTCTTTGCACTGGTTAGGATGGCTGTATCCTAAAGGCAATTCCCCCACAGCAAAGCAGTTCCCCCAAACCCAAGTGCATCTCTTCTGGAGCTGCTGAATTTGTAGGAACTGTTATGTGAGCATAAACTGACACTGATGCTGACTTATATTTATTTGTGGGACTGCAGACCATGACTACTCCAATTAACATCCTCTCCAGCTCTACCTGCTGCAAAATCAATTGATGCCTCAATGCCTCAGACTCCCAAGTACCTTTAAGGAACCTTCAGGCTCCACTGTTTGCAAACACAAGCATTTCACACTAAATTCACTGGTTTTCAGTGCTTTTCCTTACTGCTATATCCATCAAGCAATTGGGTTTGTCTTTAAATTTATTTCTAGTTCTAGGGCTGTTTTTCTTCATCCTGGTATGCTCCTAAAGTGAATTCTTTTGCCTCTGATGCCTGGCCTTCACAGCTCCATACGTGCACTCCTTTTTTTCTTTGACTCTTCCCCTTCATGTGATGTAAGAGACTCCATGGAGACCTCTTCTTGTTTCATTAACAAGAAAAAGACTTGAAACAAAAACCAAAAACCTGAACAAAATTGTAGAACGCTTGCAAGATCAGCTGACTGAAACAAGTTTCCAAAAAATCATTAATCCAAAAATTTCCACTACATCAGATATTGATTAATGAAGCAATATACACTTTGGTCTATTTAAATTTCATGCCTCACTGGCAGGGTTTCCTTATGTCCCAGGCATTTTTGGGAGTCCCAAGGTATAGCTGTGTGAAGCACAACTTCACCACATGCTAGAGAGATTTCCAGCTACAGCTGGACACCATGCACTACTTTTGACTTTGTGTGCTTGCCAAGGGTTGTCATTCTCTGGATTGTCACCAGTTTCATTTCTGATCAGCTCTTGCTGCAAAGTTGTACTGCAGGTCGACTGGCCAGGCAAATGTGCTTTTCTTTATTTGGTTTACAAACAGCATTTTTTCTCAGCATTTTTTTGCTGGACTAGTGTAAATATGTTCTTCCCAAATATGCTCTGCAAACTCACTTGGGACACTGCCTTTGACTAACCCCTTTGTATTTAATGCTGGTTTTTTCTCCTATGGCCAAAACAGCAATCTGATTGTAGGAAAAAATTCAGACCTTGCCTGGGCAGACACCAACTCTTAAGCAGATGGCATCCAAAGAAACACTCAGACCTCTCTGTGACCTGTTTTCATCTCTGTACCAGCTCATCTCCAGAGCTAATCCAATCTTGCTTTTCTAAGAGAAATTATGACTTTCATTTACAGACACAAAGCATTTATTCTGTTCTGATTACAACATGTTTACAAAGTCTTTAGGGATTACATGTGTTTTCTAGTACTCAGCTTCACCCAGGGAACTTGGCCAGATACTAACAATCCTTAGAAGACATTCCTGCTTAACCCTATGAATATTTGCTGTGAAATATTTGCAGTTACCTGGGCAGCTGGGCATGGGGGATACCAGCAGCCCAGTGTGGAGCTGGGCCACAGGCAGAGCATAGCAGAGCTCTGCTTTGGGATGGGACACAACTGGAAAGAGGAACATGGTGTCTTTTTCAAGGCTCAAGGCTGAAATCACAGAATCACAGAATGGTTTAGACTGGAAGGGATGGTAAAATCATTTCCAGGCCCCCTACTATGGGCAAGTACACCTTTCACTAGACCAGGTTGCTCAAAGCCCCATCCAGCCTTGAACACTGCCATTGACATCCACAGTTTCTCTGGGCAACCTGCATCTTACCACCCTCACAGCATTAATTCTTCCTAATATCTAACCTAAACCTACTCTCTTCCAACTTAAAGACATTCCCACTTGTCCTATCACTGCATGATTTTGTCAAAAGTCCCTCTCCAGTGTTCTTGTAGGTTCCCTTTATGTGTTAAAAGGCTGCTGAGAAAGTTAAAAATGCAGATTTGGACATAATGGAACTCAGCATAAAAAGAATCTAAAATAACAATGCACACCCTGAAGATTTTGCTTAAGAGTATATTTTCTCATTGTCTGCACTAATCCTCATGCAGTTTACACCTCTCTTTCTATTATTTTAAGCTGGGATATCCTGTGATTATCTAAAGATTATCTATCTCCATGTGGGGAAGAGGCACCAAAAAATGGTTGAGTTTTTATGCTGCAGTGCCACACCAAGATAAAGGGCCATGGGTTTTGTGGGTTTTTTTCACTTCCTTATTAAGAAAACTACTTTCTCTATTTCTCCTGACTATGCATTTGGTTCTTCACAGTTCTGCTAAAACTTTATTCATTCCCTTTAGTCCCAGAGTCTTTTGATTACTTTTCTTTGTTGCTGTTGCATATCTTCATTAGCACATTACCAGCTTGAAGTTGTGTGTCCTTGCCTTCTGGAGATACACCAACAAAACCTTGATCACTCTATCAGAAACAGGAAATGCTGTCTCTTCTTATAGGGTCCACAACTTATTTAACCCTTAAGCAGCACATGAAAATCACAAGTGGTATGACAAATGGTAACACTGGGAATTTGGTGTTAAACATCTACCTCCCTTTTAATGTATCTCCTTGTTTTTAAAGCGAACTTCTGTGGTACTGCATCATATCCCAACAGCAGAAATGGCAGTGATTAACCTCAAATGAGTTACACACCCAGCATCCTTGTGGCTGTGTGCACTGCACATTTCTCCCTGGCTTAGCTGCTGCTCTGTTCTTCGTGTTCTCCTCACTTGCCAGGGAAGAGCATGTCCCCCTTAACTCTGCCATCACATCCTGAAAGCCCCAGGCACACATCAGGTTGTTCCTCTCCTTCATAAGGCTGCAGAGGGATTCACATGCACAACTTCTACCTCAGTTAACAGGAATTCACTGCCTAAACACTGACTGTCCATGTGCATGGAGATGGGAATAATACATGTCATTGCTCTCAGCCAAGCAAGTGCAAAGGAACATGCACTTCTGTTAAATACCTGGAGGACAGATGCAGGAACAATACAACATAAATTCAACTTGCACTGAATAAAAGCAAAGGCTGGCAGTGCTGTGATCTGGCATGTGCTGTGGCCATGCTGGCAGAGTTGTGGATATCTATGGTTTATTTACTGCCAAGGTGGTGCTGCAATTGGAGTGCAAACTGTTGATTAAAATGTCATGCAGTTTTGTTGGGGAAATATCCAGGGAGATAAATTGTTTTGTGCTTTTTTATGTCATATCGTATTAGCACAGACATTTTAGATTTTTTGTTAATTACCTAAAGCTTGATGCTCCATAGAGAAGCCAAGTTCTCTCTCGTCAATACATTAGGCTCCCTGGGCCTTCTTTTATAATTTTTTTTTTTTTTCCAAACCATGCTCCTTTGCCACCAGGTAAGGGCTTCCTTGTTCTCAAAGTACACAGAACCTGAGTTCTGATGGGTCAAGAAGCCAATTCAGTCCCGGTCATCAGCACTGCAAATTATTCTAGCACTACAGTATTATACTGCTGTGTGCTCAAATCCTGTTTTGGGATCATGGCTTGATGGAATGCAGGTCCTGTTGCACATCCCTCAGGTGAACATCAGTTCAGCCACCCTAAGGCCCTCTAACCTCTCTGAAGTGGGCCAGGTTATCAAGATCTAGCAATCAAAAACTATAATAACATAATAAAGACCTAATTAAAGAATGGTAGAATGATTTGGGTTGAAGAGACCTTAAAGATCATCTACAAGACTTGGACACGTAATTCAGTAAATAATTCTAAAAAATATTTGAAAGATCATTTTTTCTTAGAAGTAATTATGTAGCAGGCAGCAAGTTGTCTCCATATTTCTCCTGGCAGGATAGATATAACTGTAACTTGGAAAAGAGACAGTAGAGATATACATGCATACAGTATGTTCAATTTGGAATTATGGTTAAAATGCTCATGACTATAATGGATGTGACATTCTATTCACAGGAATTCTCTCAGAATGCCACTAAGTCTTTCATGGGATGGATAATTGATCTTAAGAGCAATATGTATGAAACCATGAAGGACTTAAATAAATAAATCCCAGATATCTTGGCTGATGCTGTAGGAAATGCAGAATCAGGGACTATTCCAAGCAGACCTAGGGACTTCCCATCCCTTCCATGCATACCTAGTGCAGAAAAGTGTGGAAGATTGTGAGAAGTCTTTGTGAAATATGGAGGCTTGGCATGGTTGGATCTCCTCTGTGTGTTCAGCCACAGGGTGGGGTGCCCTCTGAGGGGTTATCCCAATTCCTCACGGATGGAGCTGGGGTTTTTTGATGTGTGTCTGAGGAGTGGGCAAGTGGCAGCGTCTCAAGTGCCACCACACATGGCAAATGCCTTGGTGGCAGCTGCTGCCTTGACAGCAGCAGCCATGGCCCTTGTGCAACACCCCTGTTACAAAGGGCACTCAGAGGTTCTAACCAGCTGGGCTGCAGCTTTGCCCTTAGCTACTGATTTTTTTTTTCTATTCACATTCGCATGATTAGCTTTTAACGAGCCCTCCCAAGCATCCCCCTGGGATCCCCCCTTTTTCAGTGGAGATGATTAGGAAATATGTGTTAAAGCAGTGTGGGCACCTCTGGGGTTTGCTGCAGCAGCTGATTAATCCCCAGGCTTTGCCAGTGCAGCCGGGCACGTGCAGTGTCCTGGGCAAAGGCAGAGACATGGATTTTTATTCCAGGAATATAACTCTGAGACAGGAGGATCTCCATCAGCTCCCACCAATATCTGTGTCCATCAAATCACTCAGTTTCTCACAGGATCACAGAGAATATTTCAGGTACACAGGAGACTTCTGTCCTTGCAACAGCATCTTCCCTAGCAGAATAGTGAAATTTTTGGCCGGGAGGGAGTTTGTAAACAGAAGATGCCAAATCTGGTGGGAACTGGACTCAGAAATTAGGTGGTGTTGGACCTTGCTCCCTGCAGAATTGATTTTCTTCTCCACTTTTTTTTGAGTATCTGAACCTGGGTTTTTTGACCGAAATGTTTTCGGCACTGCTCCATCTCCTAAGGGCTGCAAAGGCAACGCCTGAAAGACGCTATTTCGATTTCTGTTTTAAAACATCAGATGTTATCACATTTGCAGGGGTTGATGCCAGGAAGATGAGATCAATAGATGCCAGAGCAAGTTGTTGCTTTCTTTTTAATGACAAGAGTCTGGGCCTTCTTTTATTTCTCATATCCAAGGTGTGGACAATAATGTCCTGATTTGTTCCTTTCAGTCCTGTATTTCTCAAGAATCCTACTCTGATTTTTGACAAGAAGAGGATACAGAAAGTGTCTCCTTGGAAAGCCATCTGACCCCTTGGACCCATTGCAGGTGCTCATAACAACAGATGTTTCCCCACAGTGAAGTGGGTTACTTATCCTTCCCCTACATACGGAGCTCCTCACTGATCAGGACTCGTGGGGAAAGCTGGGACAAGGAAAGCATAGACTGTGGGAGGAGATTTAGCCATCTAAGGCTAAGCCTTGGAGGTTTGTGAGGAAGCCCTCCAGTGCCAAGGAGAAAGGCTTTTGTGGAACTGGCATGGTTAGGAACTGAGCAAGGTACTTGTGGTGCTCTGGGGGATGAGGCTGGGTGAAATGATCCCTGGAGATTCCACAGGCTCTGAGCATGAAGGATGAGTCCAGCATGGCTCATCAGAGAGTGGTACCATCACTCATCTGCAGAGTGGTACCGGCCATGGCAGAGCAGGTCAAGCTCCAAACCTTGCAGTTCAGGAGTGGCAGACTGCAATTATAAGAGAGTAAGGGAAGGCAAAGACCATCAGTGCTCCTTTTGAAATATATTGGATCACTGGGAAACCATCAAGATGTAAGTAATTAAAAATTGCATATAATGGAGAGAGATTCTCTCAAGAGCAGGCATTTGGTTTAAGTCTACATTTGGGATGCTCCAGCATGTGCTTCTCTCCTGTTTCTCTCCTATCCTCTAGTTTGCTCCAGTTACTCAAGGTCATATTAAGACATTCAAAACTTTACTAGGTCACCAGATATGTTTGGCTTCTGGGTGCTCCTGAGATGATGCTCTGCTCTGTCAGCTTTGCTGTTTGGAGGAAGACCAAATCTAATCTGGAGAGTGGGCTGAGAGCACCTCACTGCCAGTGAGGCTTCAGTTTTGTATCTTGATCACTGTTGAAATGCTGCAGAGGCTGAAAGATTGGAGGTAATTTTCCCCAATAAAGTCCGTGGATAAGGTCTGAATGGCATGAATTTAAATCCACCCCACCCTTATTAGCCCTCTATGACTAATGGGCATTGAGAAAGTGGAGGATTCAAAGGAGAAGGAGCATGGTGTGGAGGAAGCTGCCTGGCCCAGAAGACAGCTCATTTACTGGAAAAACTACAAATTTAACTTCTTCCCACCACTGTGGATCGTGGCAAGTGACTGCTGCCCTGTTGCATCTGTCCAGCTGAATCTCTGCCCAAACCATTCAGGAGACACTCAGACACCCAGCATATGTGTACACCCTTTGTACAGGGACTGAGATTTGACAAGTGCCACTGCAGGCAGCACTGCTCCCTGGCATGTTTGGAAATCCACAAAGGAGGATGTAAATTTCCTGGTGATGGGAAAGATGCTATCCAGGGAACAAAGTGTAAGGCAAGGACAAGAGAACCCAGAGCTGAGTTCACAACCCTGAGTCACCTCCTGCTCTTCTGAGTGCTTCCATGTGTGCTAAGCTTCCCTGCGTGAGCAGGTTCACTGGAGTCCACAAGGAAAGCGTAGCTGAGGGAAAAAGTCATGGCCAATGTATGTGAGGTGGATTTCAGTGCCAAGAAAAATCATAAAACACTCTTCTAAACTCTTAGCTATTTTAAAGCCTAAACATGACCCAAGGCTGGGTGGCTTTATGGTTGGTTCTACTTTTATGTCAAAGGCAGGAGACAAACCTAACTCTAGGAAGGAAGAAATTACTGTGGCTAAAGTCAAAGTGCTAATAAGCAAGTATAAAGACAGCAGCAAAGAAAGTAGGAGTAGTGTAGAATGACTTGTAATCAACAGACATATTAAAATGTCATGAAGAAAAGCAGATGAAAGTTATAAGAAGGAGGAAAAATCCAGAATGAGGTAAAACTAAGCAGTTCTTCGCTTATATAGAAGGACCAAAATTAATCCAGATTTTGTACTTTTTCTTGCTGTTGAAACGAGTTGTGGGTGGTTAGAAAATGAAAAATGGCTAGTGCAGGAGGGATTTCTTCTCCAGTTAGATCTTTTGAGGTCATCATCATAAACATCTGAAAATGACCTGGATCTTCAGGTGATCAGTCCTACGTGCCACACCCCACACTGGCTGTTCCTTGTATGTGTGCTTGAATTAGGAAGCCAATTCAGTGAGCATTGTCTCAAATTGGTGTAGCTTGGAATATCCCTGAGGTCATAGCAATGAGCACAGACTTTTCTTCTTTCAGAAATTTCTTATGATGCTAGAATGTCCTCTTCATTGTAAGTCTGTTCCTCAGCCTTCATGACCGGCACTGGAGCTTCCAGAGTCCTCCAAACCTTTCATCTTGACTACAGAAGATTTCATTTTGTAGAAAATACTCTTTGGCAAAGCCTTGACTCTTGTGTTACTGTAATTAATCAGCTGAGCAATGCATTCAAGTGGGTAGATATGAAATTAATCTTAACAGTGCTAATGATTTTGCCTGTAGGAAAACTCAGAAATGGAAGGGAAAAAACACACACAAATACACATAGAATATTAAAGTTTCTTGTGTTGTCACAATAGATGCAGATGTTCCTGGCAGGCATTACTGTGAACATGGCTATGTAAAGAATATGATGCTTTAAAAATAATTGCAATTCACAGGTATAGGGAAGCTAGAAGTGGATCAAAGTTGTAGTTGCCCCAGTTTTGGTCTGGGGATTAGAGCAGCTGGCAGGTGAAATGCCACGGAACTACCATATAGGATGGCACTGTATTGTGAAGGGTCCCACAGTTTGGGGAAAAAAAGTGAATGTTTTATTTGTTGAAGATGGGAAGCTGGGGTGGGAAGGCTGGAAGGCTCACGAGCTGCTGGGGGGCTCTGGTGAGGAGGGTCCCCGTGGCCACAGTGCAGTCAGGCAGGTGTCCCAGAGAGCAAGGGAAGGTCAGGCTCTCGGGATGAGCAAGCGATTCGGCGCCGAAGCAATCCTCTGGCTGGCTGGAGGAAGCTCTGTGGTTGAGTTATGCAATTGTGCTCTATGAGGCTTTTCTCTGCAGAGTTTTTGCTACTGACAACTTTGGAAAGTGGGTGAGGTGGAGCCTTGGGATCGGCTTGTAGGACCGTGTCTCTGAGTTTAAGGAGTCCTGACCAACTCCAGTGTTACGGGCACAAGAGAGAGGGGCTGCTGCTGAGAAATGGATCCCTTCCCAAGCTCATCCTTTTTGAAGGCAATTTGATATGTTGGACTCTTTTTCCCGATTGCTTTCTTTCTGAAAGCTTCCGCGTCGGGCAGGAGGTAGGTAAAGCGAGCAGCTGTTACCTCTGGAGTTGGTTGGGGTTCCCCAAGCCTAGGTGCTGTGCTCTTCTTCTTTACTCTTTCACAGTTTGTAGCACTGAAGCATTTTATTTTTAAGGGAGCTACTACACTCTCCTTCTCTACAGGAAACAGAATATAAAAAAAGAAAAGGAGAGGAAAAAAAAAAAAAAAACCCACAGAATTTGGCAAGAAGCCAAGCCCAGCGACTGAAGTAAGAAGTAGGGAACTTGGAGTAAGCGTAGCTGCCGGGACAGTGTATGTCAGAGCGAGTCAGCGGCGGGTTTTAAGGGTGCCGGAGAGGACAGGCGATGCCCATCTCGGAGCGCAGATAAGGTTTGCGTCCTTGGGTGAATGTCCCGGCGCTGCGGCTGCGAGCGAAGCTGCCGGTCCTGGGAGGGGATAAAGCTGCGTGTAAATGAGAAGAGAGGAGTGTACCGGAGTGCTATGGAGGGCAGCAACTTTGTTGCTGTGACTTTTACAAGCCTTCAAGGGTAAGATTTAATGCTTTCCTTCCGCCCTCTTGTTTTTCCTGACAGTTTGGGGGTGGTGGGGGGGCAGAAACTTGTGGGTTTTTTTTTTCATACCCAAGAGTTTTGCGAAGCTTAATCAAAGCGCTCGGGGTTGATCTTTTTCCTCCGGGCGAGCTGGGAGACGTCTGGGTGGAGTGAGCTGAGCTGTGCATGATTCCGAGCAGCAGGAGCAGCAGCAGCCGCTCGGGAAGCTGCTATTGTTTGTTTCAGAGGGATCAGACCGCGGTTCTCTTTGGGAACCCGCTCCGCCACAGCTGTTGATTCGTAACCTGAGCGTCGCCGCAACTAACTCACCCAGCGGAGCTGAATGCAGCTTTTTGACTGCCGTCCTGGTGTCAGTTTAAAGAGAGTTTTAATGAAGACAGATGGAGGATGTTGGATCATTACTTTAAGACGTGGCAGATAACAGACTGAGCCTGTTTCCCAGCAATTACAGCTAATTGCATTGGCACATTGGAGTGTAGGGGTGGGAACGCAGAGTTTCATGGGTTTCTGTATATATAGATTGGAACAGCACCAGAAAATAGCTGTAGGGCTGGCTCACCTCATCCAGGATACCTCTTCACGTATGGAAAAAGCAGGGAGGCTTCAGGGACACTTTGGTACTCTGCACCTGAGTCGGTAGGTTTAAACCAGAGGCTACGCTGCTTTTGTAAACCCTGATGCCACGAGTGACCACTTACAGCACCTTAAACTTGTTCCAGGTTTTAACTCTGGCAAATCTGATTTCAGTCCTGAGAAAGAGTAGTTTCTGGATTCAAAACACACGTTTTGGTTGTCAACCATGCAGCTCTCTTTCTGTGTTTGCAAAGCAGGGAGTGGTACAACACATGCTATTCCCTGTTTTGCTCTTGAGGTATTTAAACACAAGAGGATGTAAGGAGGGGTGGAGAAATGCAAATAGTGATGTATTTCAGTGCTGAAAGAGTATTATTACTAGTTACTTTATTGGCTGAAATTTTTGCATCTGCTTTTGGTAGAGAAAAGCAAATGCATTGTTCTCTTTGGAACCGAATTTTGACAAATTTGACTGAAACAGTTAGTACATCTGAAGTTCAAGAGAGCCCCTTGGCAAACACACCTTTGTGTGGCACATGGCAAGGTCAGTTTGTGCCAGGTGTGCCAGGCCTTTACACTGATCTTACCAGAGCCTTGGCAAACACTGCACTGTGCTGTCCTTCTGCAATACCTGAGTGAATGTGACTGTCCAGCTCCAGCACATGACATGTGGCAACAAAGGCATGGATAAAACAGGGAGGCTGAGGACCTGGTGTATTTTAAATCCTTAGTGTTTTCTCAGATGTTCCTCTAAATCCAGTGTAAAGTGATACATGTTCAAAATTTAGGAACTGAATCTTGTATTTGACATCATTACTCCACCGAGAGCAATGAGCATTGAAAACAAGTTTTGAACCTTTTTTGTCATGATTATCATTGTTTGGGACATATTTTCTCATATGTTGAGTTATTGGTTGGATATTTAGTAATTTAGCCTGGAAAATAGCAGAATTCTAAAATTAGTGAGTATTCATGATCATTACATCATCTAAACACATATTTTAAAAAAATCCCCAAACTTTGGTGCATAAAACTGTTCTGACCTGGAAAGGTGAGTAGAGGCATGATATGCCTTCTGAATTTGTACCTGCAGAGGGTTGTTTAAACTCTTTTGTGTGTATACATACCACAGGATATTTGGTGGCAAAACTGACTGGAGAAATCTTGTTCTTCTGCCTAATTCCCCTCATTTCTGTGTTCTTTCTTCTTGTACTACAGCACAATTCACTGCTCCCACAGATTTGATATGATCACTGCCTGGGCAGGAATTTCAGTCTGTAGTGAACTACACCCCATGATCTGGATTAAAATAACCCTTCCAAAAATGATTGTATTTAGCATGGATCATTTAACAGAGTCTGGGAATGAAGTGATAGGAGCAGAGGCACCAAGTATATTCTAATTCATATTTATCATTGAATCTGATGTATCATATAGCTTTGCTGAGAGAAACAGGGCCAAGAAATGAGACATGTTTTCCATTCACAACATCTGCTCTATATTCATCCAGGTTGTGCCATGTCTTTTCTCATTTTGCCATTCAAGGTTGTGGTGGTGGGAAATGCCTCCCTCCTCCTCCAGTTTCCAGTACATCCCTCAGTGAACCTTTGCAAACTCCACATGTTGTAACTCATTGCAACTTATCCCTCATGCCAGAGGAGCTTTGCAGTTGTGTTCTCAAGCCAAATCATTGAATTGTGGGATTATTTGGGTTGGAAGGGACCTTAAATATCACCATGTTCCAACTCCCCTGCCATGGGCTGGGTTGCTCAGAGCCTCATCCAGCCTGGCCTGGAGCATTTCCAGGGATGGGGCACCCACAGCTTCTCCAGGCAGCCTGTGCCAGTGTCTCACCATCCTCAGAGTAAAGAATTTCTTCCTAATAGCTAAACTCTCTTTCAGTTTGAAGCCATTCACCCTTATCCTGGCATTACATGCCTTGTTAAAAGTATCTCTCAAGCTCTCTTGTAGTCTAAGTACTGAAATTAGCCCTAAGATCTCACCAAAGCCTTCCCTTCTCCAGGCTGAACAACCCCCACTCTCTCAGCCTGCCTCCACAGCAGAGATGCTCCATCCCTCTGATAATTTTCAGTGCCTTCCTCTGTGCTCTCTCCAGCAGGTCCCTGTCCCTCCTGTGCAGGGACCCCAGCTCTGGTGCAGTGCTCCAGGTGGTCTCAGCAGAGCAGAGCAGAGGGGCAGAATCCCCTCCCTGCCCTGCTGCCCACGGGGCTCTGGATGCAGCCCAGGACACGTTTGGCTCTCTGGGCTGTCAGTGCTATGTCCAGCCCATGTTGAACTTCTCATTCACCAGCTCCCTCAAGCCTCTCTCCTCTGGTCTGCTTTGAAACCATTCTCTTTGGGATTGCCTTGACCCACCTTTCTTCTGTCTCTAAAATAAGGCAGAATGTGGTTTGTTAGAAAACATCACTTCTCTATTCAAAACCTGTCAAAGCAGCTTCTCACTGCAGATAATAAAATACCCAGAGCCCTTGATCAAACTGTCAGTAGCCATAAAGAAGGTGGATTTTCTTTGCAGATGTGTAAGCAACAGAGAGACAGTTCATGGAGCCCTACAGGTACAAAAGTGTTCTGTGGTGAGAGAGGATAATTTATTTGTAGTTTATACCTCCAATTCCCTGTAAGGGAAGAATTGGAAATTTGAATTTTAAATAATTTCTGATATAGGTTCTGAAAACATGGGGAAGCAACATGTGTCCTGTTAAGCTGAGAGATTGGACCTGCATGAGTTCTCAAATACTCTGAGCCCCAGTTGATTATTGAACAGTGCAGAGTGCCTGGGGTAAAAAGAAATGAAAAAAATCCAAAAATAATCAAGTAGAAAATGGAACAGCAACAACAAAAAGTCCAGAAGGGCTGATACAGACTGTGGAAAGCAACTAGAGGAGACTGAAGCATGCCTCACTTTGCCTGAACATAGCTGGTGCCAGGGAAAATTAACACAAACAGGAAATTGCCTTTTTTTATGACTATAGAATGTGTTTTGTGTGTTTATGGGTTTTTAATTAATTCAGGAAAGGAGGCTATGAAATTGTCCAAAATTTGAGAAGTACTCAATGCCACACAGCAAATGAAATATGAGATAACTTTTATCCCCCTGATAACTTTTTTCCCTGGACGCATAAAGAGAAATTAAAACTGTAATTAAAAATAGATGTGAGTGATAGGAGGCTGATGACCCATCATTGCAAGTTTGGAAGAGAAACTGAATCTCAGATTTGAAAAAATATGAAAACAAAGAAAATGAAAGAGAGGCATGAATTTTGATTACACGTGAAATCTGTGGGGGGAAAAAATACCCTGAGGGAGGTTGTTGATAAATACAGGTGCAAAGATGTTGGATGATGCAGGTAGAATTGAGAGTCTAAAATAACCCAAGGAAAAAGACCTGGGGCTGAAATGCAGGAAGAGCCAAGGTCAGCCAAGAGAGCACATCTGTCTGCACAAGCTGTGATAGGTGAGACAAAGAGGAGCAGTACCTGCTGCTCCACCAAAGGGGACAACTCCACCATTACTTGCTCGAGTTTCTTTTCATACTGGCAGCTGATGGTCAGTGAACTCCCAGCCTGAAAACAGACACCTGAGAGTGTGGCAGTGTGCTGTCACAGAGGGGGTGTGAGCTGGCAGCTTTGCACAGAAACCATAGTCCTCGTGTGAGATTGGCTTTCCTCTGTAAAGAAGGATGGGGATTAGATGTGTGAGTCAATAACAAAGCAGTAAAGGAAGATATTTGCAATATTATGAAAATAAAGGGTACACCTAAATGCAATAGGGGTGTGTCTAGCCCTTAATGCCATCATCTGTGTGCCCATTGAATACTGACACATTTTCAAATTGCATTGTGGTTTGGGCAAGTCAGGAACTGAGTTTTGCCTAGAGGATCAGGTCATCTTGGGAAGGATTCATACATGACTCCTGAGATTTAACTAAGTGAGCAGGTATGCCAAGTCTGTGTGGTGGAAATGATGTGCTGGAGAGGTAATTGGAACAAATGGATGTGGCAAAGTTATCTCCCGCTTCTGCCCTAAAAGGTGAAGATTTGTGGGAATTGAAAGCCAATAAAGGTATTTGTGCAGGCCATGATGGTAACTTAAATTTACTGCTGAGTGAAGACGTTGAGTGCATGCAATCCTGATTTAATGCACTGAGAAGTTGTGGGAACTACATGCTTTCCATATCAAAACACTGTATTGTTTCAGTCTTCTTGTCATGCTGCATTCCCACCAGAAACCAGGGTTCAAAGAACCACAGTAATTAACAAAAGCAGCGTGTCAGAGCTGAAGGAAGTTTCGGGTTTTTGTTTGGAAGATGTGAAAGTCTATTGTTTGTTTCATGTTATTACTGTGGAGAGAAAGCTTATAACCACCTTCTCTTCTCCGCTCCCCCAAAAATATAAACATCCTTTTTTCACCCTCTGATGAAATTATATGCCTTGTCAATTGAGTACACAGCTGGGAGAGGTTTGGTAGCTGGGGATTGTTTTTCTAAATTGTTTGGAAAATACATGAAGATCCAGGGTTTGTATGGGTCATGTAATCACCTATATGATGATTATGACCAGTTAACCTTTTGAATCATTGTGCTTAGAGTGAGGAGTGCCATTTGGTTTTCTAAAATGGTTTGCAAATATAACAATATCCAGAGTTCATATGGATTATGTAATCATCAATATTTTCATTACAACCAGTCAACCTTTTGCATCCTCATGCTGCCAGCATTACCAGATTAGTGATTATCAGATCTGTGGCTCCTGGTTCTTTAGGAAATCTGAGGTCTTTACTTCTATGTGTGTGGGGAGTGTGTCTCACTCTTCTCACCATCTTATGGGAAGTTCTCTGTCCTAGTTAGTAAGGTTTTGTAAGACATAATAATAATTCTAAAATGTGGAAGAAATACGTTGAAAGTGATAGACTGAGGTCAGGGATGGAAAGTGAGTTTGGTCAGCAGGGTCAAGAAAGCGTACATTGCGTATTTTAACTTCAAGTGGTTTGGCTTCATGGGCACAGAAGTTCTGGGGGGAGGTGGTACCAAAGCATTTGTTATGATGAACAGAAACAATTGGATGAGTGAATAGAGAAAGGACATCTTCCAAGTAGAGTGGGCACAGAGAGGTTTCCAAACCCCTCACTGAATTCAGATTCATGCAACTGCAGCTGCTAAATATAGCTTTACTGGAGCATCTAGACCAGAAGTTTGACATAAGCCAGGATTGTAGAGTTTTCCTTAAAGGCTACCTTTACTTTCTGCAAAGACATGAAGCCCAGGCTTACTCTGGTGGTGTTGTATCAGGCTTGCATTTGGGCAGTGGCATAGGCTGTGTTCGCCTGTGCATTTCCAAAACATGACATACTTGTTATTCCTGTCTCCTTAGACACCCTTGCTCTGCACAGATAACATAGGATAAAGTGCAAAAACTACATTCTGTCACCTAGAAAACTTGTTCTAGACTGTGACACTCTCAAGTGTCTCAGCTTGCCTCACTGACCACTTAAGCAACTGGTACCGTGCTCCTGTTGGTTCAGGCTCCTGGTCACAGAGCAATGCCAATTTTCTCATGTTCACAGATCCTCTAGGTTGTCAGCACCAACATCACCTTCAAATCCTTTAAATAAACTTGTCTGATTATTGGGACACTGAAAATTTCACTACCAGCCAGTTTTGACCTGGTTGTTTTTTTAATGCTCAACTCCTCTGCCTGTCAGGATATATTCAGGGCTTTAAATGCATTTCTGGTGCCTGGTCTTAGCATCTGGGCCAGGTAGTTTAGAGCCAGTGGGGGAGAAATTTTATTCTAGTCTGCCCCAAACATGCAGGATGACCAGCAGTGGACAACAGTGTGAGCCAGCACGTGTTGAGCAGAGGCGGATTTACAGGAAACCAGTGCTTCCCTCTGCTTCCTCCTCTTCAAGGAGGCTGGTCTTGCTCTGGGTAGACACGCAGTTCCTCTGTACCTTAAGTACAAGCTCTGGGTGTGTATTTCTCATTTTCATATAGCTCCAAGATAGAGGGAATGTCCTCTTCAGTCTCTCCTCCACTGGCCCCTCCTTTGTGCCATGTCAGGAGATGAATTGATCAGCATGTCCAAGGTAAGGTAGCCCACTGATGCAGTGCAGCCTGAAAACCTGGGACTGGTTTGTATTGTAATGCTTTCTAGATGTTAAACTGTGGCTGTTGGCCACAGTGTTTAGGAATTTGTTTCCCCCATTTATTTGGCATAGAATTATATGTGTGTGCTGCTGTATGTGTTGTGAATTGCCTTCTCTTTTCTCTTGCAGAAGTTCCATGGAGTTGGACTAAAATAAAGTTTTGGGATGTCTCTATTTGGATTAAAATTTGGAAAAAAGAAATTGAAAGGTGAGTGTGGTCTGGTAATGCCATTGTCTTGTGAGTAAAAGAATGTAAATACAGCACACGGGGAAATCACTGAGCTCCTATTTGGGAGCATGTCTGGCCCAGAGCAGATGGGGGAAGATACACTTTCTTTCCTTTTCCTGCATTTCATACTGCTTTGGAAGAGTGCTGTGGACTGGGAGTGGGGGCACATTTGCAACAGGACCAGCTGCAGAATTTGTGCATTGTCCTGACACATGACTGCCTTGGGGAAGTTGGGTTTTGGTGGTTTTTTTTAAATACAGGAATCCTTTGCGGGTGTGGGTGGATGAGCAATGCACAGTGCAAAGGTCTGGTGCAGTTTTTTGGATGATGAAATGTACTGGTCCATCTCAAATTCTGTGTTCAGTTTTGAGCCCTTCACAAGAAAGACTTGGAGGTGCTGGAGCATGTCCAGAGAAGGGAGAAGAAGCTGGAGCATAAGTCTTATAAAGAGCAGCTGAGGGAGCTGGGAGGTGTCTAAACTGGAGAAAAGGAGGCTCAGGGAAGACTTTATTGTTTTCTAAAACTACCTGAAAGGAAGCTGTAGTTAGCCAGGGGTCACTCTCTTCTCCCAGGTAACAAGAAACAGGACAAGAAGAAATGGCCTCGATATACCAGGGGAACTTCAGATTGGATATTACAAAAAATTTCTTCACAGGAAGGGTTGTCAAGCATTAGAACAGGCTGCCCATGGTGGAGTCACCATCTCTGGAAGTGTGTAACAGATGTGTAGATATGGTATTTCAGGTTTAGTGATGGAGTTGACTGGGTAAAGAGCTGGATTTGCTGAATTTGGAGGTATTTTCCAATCTAAACAATTATATAATTCTGTTTTATGATGGCAATGACCTAGATATTCACCCCAATCAGAAACAGGAAGAGTAAATTAGAGACATGAGAGCACTCGTGTGTGCACCCTGAGAGACCCAAGGTGCAGTGTCTGGTTGGGGATCCAAGCCTGCAGACATGGTGAAGAGGGAAAGTTTCCAGCCTTTCCTTCCAGGGTATCCCTCTCTGTACTTCATGCATGTGGAATTACTGCCCTACTTGTATTTTGACAACCTCTCTGAGCTCAGAGGACTGAACAGCTTTTTCCCAGGGGTTTATTTTTGCAATTGTGCTGCTATTTCCCCTTCCTGGACCAGGGCAGACTGCAAGCCCTGGTGTTAAGACAGGGGCATCCGTTTGCCTCTCAGACAGTCCCAGGAGAAGAGGTTGTGATTGCTCCCAGGGAAGGATCTCTGCCAGACCCAGATCTTTCTTACCCCATCTTGGCTTTGCAGATGAGACAGCACAGATTCATCTGTGAGCCACCGTCCAGCCAGGGCACTCCCACTTGTACAGCAGTGGCTGTTCAGATTATCAAAAATATTTGTTGCTATATTAGGAAAGTGTTGTGTTTTGCCTGGACTGGAGTCGGGGTTGTAGCAGGGAAGGGTTCAGCCCACCCACCCTCAACCAAGTATTCGAGAAACTTCAATCTTCCTAGATATAAACCCTATATTTTCTTGGGAAGAATAATTTCACATCTTAACATCAGTTCAAAACCAATGAAGGCAAACTGGAAAAAGTTCAGAGGCTAAAGGAAGCAGAGGTGATCAGGGAATGAGGAGCTTCCATAACAGGAAGCCGAATAGTGTTTTCTCCTCCTCTTGTGTTTTTAATTATTTTGCCTTGCAGCTCCAAAGCTATGATTGTTCCTTGCAAACATTTAACTAGGCATAAATGCCAGTGTTGAAGTGCTATTTTAATCCAAGAGTTTGTAAATCTTTGTGTTTGTAGAAGTCCAAAGGATTGTGCTGCCTGAGAGCAGGCAAGGCCCTCCCACAGGGAGCATCACATGTGCTCATCTTGGAGAGGCAGTACTGCTTATGGAAAGACCAAATTTCTGTTCCAAAAACAAAGCTGGATGATGTTTAACCTTGCTGAAGAGCCATGGTCATGATATGACTTTTATTGGAAGGAATGGATTACCTCAGGCATCAGCTGCTGGACCTGGGATCAGGATTGCTCTCATGAGATCCAGAATTTCTCCCCAGCAAGGCATGGTTTCCACATGAGCTGAGGTGCAGGTGAAATATGATAGGCGTAGTTTAAGAGGACAGGTTACATGGTCTTAAGTTTCTTGGAGATAAGGGTCGGCTTTTTATAGTCTCAAGTTCTTTATAGAAGTTATCAGGAGAGTAACTAAAACACAGCTCATGTTGACACACAGAGATGCTCAGAGGAAACCAGTTGCTGGATAATGTTGGTGAAGCTGTTCCAGCTGAAGCAGAGGAAAAAAACCTCTTAGACAAGCAGCAGAGGTGTTTCTATGGAAAAGGTGGCTGAGATCTTTTACACTGAGGTTTAACCTGCTGGAACAGAGAGGAAGGAGGGCACTCTGGTTCGGCTGTGTGGAAGGTTGGCTGATAATTGTGGAATATCTCTATTCACTGGATTCTTCCCACAGCAGTTGAGTTCAGCACTGGAGTTATCGAGGACAGGGATAGGCAGGTACAGTTCTCCAAAAAGAAAAGGGAATAGAGAGCAGGGAGAATTCATCCACACAGGTGGAAGAGCAGTCATTGCTTTTCATCTCCATAAGCCCAGTGTCAGGGCACTGTGAGAGGAGGAAGAAGGTTATAAATTCAGCTTTTGGAAAGCTCCACTGGGTTTTTCTTCTTGCTGCTCACCAAGGCAGCTGGGCTTGGAGCAGTCAGGCTCTGGGCAGAGCTTGGCAGCTCCTGAAGAAGGCAGCCCATGACTGGCAGGATGGGACATGGAGCTCAGCTGCCTCCTGGGATCCCCACTCTGGTCCCATAGGAAATGTCTCACCACAATAGACATTGAGTATGAAAAATGTATTTATTTTTACATAATTTCCCATGAGGGAGATAACTGTGAACTGAAAAACTTCTCAAAGTTAGTTTCAGAGCTGTATTTATTTTTATGATTTTTTGCATCACTTCCTATCACTGTGCATTGCTGTTATTAACAACATGTGCAATTGTGTTAAGCTGTGGTATTTACCAGCATGTCTAGGAGATACTGTTGTCTAGTAAAGGAAATTATATGTGCCAGCCAGTCACTGTCAGACTAGTTTTCAAAATAAAAACAAAAGACTGTTTCAGCTGCTTTTTTTGGCATGCTAATATGAGTCAAAATATTGTGAACTAATACCAGAAATAAAACCAGGTCATAGAGTGATATAAAATTTTAAACCAGTTGGGGTGGGGGAGGGGAAATTAGTTCTTCAAAATAAAGAAAAGAAAATTTCTACTGCTAATATATTTTTAAAAAGTATATTTCATTCTGAAGTGTCTGAAGTGTAGACTGAAACAATTATGAAAATATGTAGATGTTTCTTGAGAATTAATTTGTTGCCAGGCATTTTTGAGACATGATGAGCCCTCACCTCTGCCCAGAGCCAGGGCAGGTGCTGAGACATTGCCAGGAGTAGGAAAGGAAGGGAAACCAGGACTGGTGTTATTGCAGGAGATGGGAAGAGAGATGAGTCACCCTATGTCCCTTCCTAGAAAAACCTAAATAGGAATATAAATAGGTTTAAGGTTATCCAACACTTCTTCCACCTGTGTCCCAAGAGTGCTATTTGACCACAAGTGTTGCACATCCTGGGCAAATCTGGGGCAACTTTTTTGAGCTGTCTTTTCTTCTTTTCTTTTTTCTTATGGTGATAATATAAAATGCTGCTTTTAGAAAAGGGCAGAATGTAGCACTGAACTTCATGTTGATATTAAAAATTTACTAGACTTGAGGTAAAAATATTTCCAGTTCACCCTCAGGGTTTTTTATTTCAGACCTTTAATCTGCTGTATGAATGTGGAGAAGGTCAGTACATCACCATAGTGGGCCTTCTGTTAGTGATTCCAGTAGCAAAATAATTTGGCTTTCTATACCAGGGCTATATGAAATGTTTTACCTGTGTGAGAAATTCCACTGTGTATGGTGTTTGTTTGATGATTAGCACGAGGCTGAGCTCAATACCAATCACCAAAGACACAGTCCATGACCACAAAAATGTATTTATTGCATTTTATCTCTTCAGGAGGAGTGAGGTTTCTTGTTTTTTTGAGACAGAAAGACATAATAAATATATTTATTTAATAATGGAGGGACAGGAGGGATGAAAGAAAACTAAACCCATTGATGATGGTGCCCCTGTAAGGTCATGATGCATGCTTTTCCTTAATTAAATGCCTCACTCTCAGCACAGTCTGCTCCTTTTCTGAGATGAAAATGCATGTTATTGCCAGCATAAATCCTCTCCAGCCAGGGAAACCAGAGAGTCTCCACAGAAGAGGGAGCACCTGCACATTAAAAATGTGTGGATTTGTAGCATGGAGCCCAGGAGAGCCCCTCTTATGAGTCAGTAAAAAACCACATTTGTGTGCCAGGCAGCTGAACATGCTCCTGCTCCGAGCTGGGCTTGTCTCTGACCTCCCTCTCCTGTCTCCATCCCACTGGTTTCTCACTGTGCTGCCCCAGCCACAGGGCTGAGCCCTGCCAGGCTCAGGGCAGGGATGGGCTTTGGTTTCGTGCTGCAGAGCAGCAGGAGCACAGCCCTGCTCAGGTTACAGCATGAGGGTGACACTCGGTAATGGGGGGCTGACAGACATCCCAGACTGACTGTGAAACACAGATATTTAACCACTGTAACCCTCAGACCTGTCATACAGCTCTTTGCTTTACCCATGCATCCTCTGAGCCACGTGGGATGATAACCCTTTGCATAAAGATTCCTGGGTTTGCTTGTGGGTGAAGTTCATTTCCTGCAGCTCTGATCCCAGAAAGGCACTGCTGTGTTATGAATGTGAAATTCTGTGGTATCGCTGCTGTAAGAAATAATCCCATTCTCTTTACCCCAGTGACAGGGACTCTAGCCAGATACAGCACTTGCAAATCAAGACACTTGTTGCATGGTTCTTTCACCCCAAATGATTGCAAATAGTGGGGCAAATATTGCTTTAAGGTGCAAGGAGATTTTAACTACTGGTTTGTATAATAACCTCCTAGGAGAAAAATATTTTGGTTGCCCAACATAGTATATGATTGCTTGCCCTCTGCCATGGAGTGTCCTTTCATGGAGACTGTAATTCTCAGGTTTTTTTGATGAGAGGATAGAGGTACTGACTCACCATGGCAATTTTGAGTCGCTTGTGCATGAAGAGGAGCAGCCCAGTAAAGACCAAAAAACAGGGCCAGGATTTGTCTGCCAGAATTTGTCAGAGAGGGCTGATGTTGGGTGTGAGGTGGCCATAGTCGAGAGCTGATACCAAAAGCTGAGCCACAGTGATCATAAGGTGCCCAAAAATAGGGACAACAAAAGTTAGGAGAGAGTAGGGACAAGGAGGGGAGGTAGCAGGAGACACTTCATGAGGTGTGTGAGTAGAGGGGGTTTTCTGGGACTGCTTATAGCCTGTTGCAGAAAAGACCTGAATTAGAGTCCCAGTAGGGTCAGAACAATGTTCTGATCCCTTGGAACCAGAACAATGTGTTACAGCTTTCACAACTCTGTAAGGACAATAGCTTTGCTAAGAACCACTCTGTAAGGGAAGCTGGGGAGATGAGTCCAGCTCCTGGATACCACACTTTGTAGCTGAGCCAGGGCAGAGTTTTTGCTCTTGAGGTCACTTGTTTAAGGGGTGGAGGAGAGATTATTATTTTTACAGAGTTTATGCTGTCTCTGTTCTGTTGTCAGGGTTAGTTACACAGGCACTCCCCTAATTGGGCTGTGTTCATTTCGTGCATGAAGTATCAGTGCCTAGTTTGTATTGGACTTGGCAAACCCAGGCAGATCTTAACCTCCTATTTCTTGGAGCCGCAAGACCCAATATCTACAAAACTTTTCCAATACTCCATTGAAAACACTTCTCTTGGCATATGTTCCTTAGCATAAACCAGAAACAAATTTCCAGGCTGTCTGACCAGATCTTGAATCTAACCTTTTGCAGGACTTTTCCATGCAGCAGTCTAAAGTAAAAAGGCTGGTGGGCCGGCCAGTTACATTTATAGCTGATTTTTTGGCATGGGTTTAATTTTATTAAATACAGATGTTATTCTGAGGTTTAGCTTCTAAAACTGTCTGCCTGAGAAAACAGGCACTTTCCCAGTGACTTGGTCTCAGTGGTTAGACCAAGAACTGGGCAGTATGCCATATTTATGTACGCTGAGTTTCCACTGATGAATAATTTAAAATAGTTTTCAGTGGCAGTGAAATGATAACTTGGAGCACAAATACCATTCCTTCTTTCCAGTGAATGCAATTTGCAGAAGCAGAACATTTGATTTACTTAGAGATATATTAAAAAGTTTCAAGAAATGAAAAACTTCTCATCTGATATCTGTAAAGCTTCCCCCTCCCTTTTTCCTCATTGCTTTCAGAATCAACAGGGCATGATAAGACATGCATGCTTGGATCTACAGCCAAAAAAACCTGAGTTATGGTTTCCAGGCAAAGCTGTTGCAATGCTTGACTTTTCCTAATTTTTTGCTTATTGTGATCATCCAGGAGTCTTCATTTCTGTTCAGACTGTTCCAGAGACAGAGGAGAGTTGCATGGTCTGTGATAGTTCAGAATTGCTGGGTTAGGAGGCACAGCAATAGGACCTCACAGTCCTCAGCAGGTAAAAGCCACTGAGGCAATGCTGCCCTGTGCTTGTGGTCAGAGTGGTTCTTTGGTGTAGCCAAATGACTGGAAATTCTCCTTGCTGATGCTGTTGGATAAGGCTCTCTGGGAAATTTATTGTGTTTTGTCTTGATTTAGCCAAGGGTTATTGGCTGTTACCCACTAGGAGAAATTAAATTTTTGCCACTAGAAATTAGCCTTGTATTTTGGCCTTTAGAGACGCTGCCTCTGAGAGAGATGGATGGCTATGGCAGACAAATGCCCCATTCAGTTTTGAACCAGGTTCACAGTTACCTGGGGCCTTAAGGAAGGGTTATTAGAGAAAACCTGCCCTTAGGTGCCATATGAGAGTGCAGCTCCTTGATTCCCATTTCTTTCTGTTTCATATCCCACTACCTCATGTTTTTGTGCCATCCCAGAGTCGTTTGCTGCCATTAATGTTTCTCACATAAAAGCCATTTGGAGAGTGCATCTCTCACTGCTCTCAGTCTCCTCACCGGGGCACATACGTGTGTCAGCTTTTTCCTAAGGGCATTTGAGACTCCTGAGTTCAAATCCATGTGTCAAGTGCCTCTTCCCTGGCTGCAAAGACCCTGGGGGAAGGCTGAGAAAGGGGATGGCTTCTTGCTCCCCCCGTGTGCCCTGGGAGCACCAAAGGAGCTCAGGGCGTGTTCAGCTGTTGCCTGCAGCACTTGGATTTCCGTTTCTGCATACAAAACAGAAAGCCACTGAGGACTTCGTGTGACACTGAGGCTCTCTAAAGCTTTGTCATCTATTCCTATTTACATTAACGCCATTTATCTTCTCTGTGGCATTTCTTCCAGGACTAGACTTTGAGCCCCTGAGGAGGGGATAAGGGTAGCACTTACTGTATGGCAGGAAACAGGCAAGTGTTGGGAAGTTCTGTTTTTCACAAATAGCTTTATCTTTCATCAGCTCTGAGAATTTGGTCTCAGGAAAATTCCTGAAGGAGCACACAAGACAATAGTTGAAGCCCAGCAAGCCTCGACCTCTTAAGCTCTGCTTCTGTTTTCCTCTTTTACACCAGATAAGTGACTCTGATCTCTTGGTACATTGTTCTCCCCATTGTGAAGATAAGAAAAATTTGTCTGAGGAAAGCAGTGAAGGATTAAGTACTTTGAGGGTATTGAATGAAGCTGCTGTGGTCGATCTGAATCATTCATCTGGGGCAGATGGTAGCTGATTTCAAAATGACTGATACTGTTAGATGTGCCTGAAGAAGGAGAAAAGCACATTTGCCTGCTAACATGGCTTTACATTAGTGACTAGAGGGCTTGATGAAAATAGCCTACAGACAGACACCAAAATGATCTGAAAAAAGGGCTTCAAAATTAGGGATTCTCTGTATTTACAGCGTCACTGAAGGAAAAGGAGGAAGGCAAGTACTTCAATGCACTGAACAGTTCAGACTCTTGCTAATGCGAGAGTGAACAAACAGGAAAAACTAGATATCTTAGCACATCAATTAATAGGCGTAGCAGACACGTGCTGTGATTAACTCATGAGGCTGGAATATCGATGGAAAATAATAAAACTAACTCTGTATTGTTAGCAGAAGTTTTCATTTTGTGACTTCGTGGTCTGAAATGCAGTTTGAAGAAAGAGATGAGCAAATTGCAGATCTCTTTGTAATGCTACAAGATAATGAGCATAAGCACAGCAAGCCAAGAAGGGAAGTCTTTTGTGACGGGAAAAAAATGTCTTCTGAGAGGCAGGACATGGTGCAAATGAAGAATTCTGTCTATGCAGAAGCAGAGTTGGAGAGGAACACTGCTTACCCAGCCAGCTGAGAGTTTTGGTGCAGAGGTGGGTAATTTTTTGGACGGGAGAGGAAGTTGTTTCAGAAGTTATTCCCTCCTAAAGGGTGGGAATGGGAGGAGCTGGCTGGTCCTCTGAAAGCTGGAGGGAGTGTATACAGGGATAGTTATTAAATGATGCGATGATACTTAGGAAAAAGTGACAGTATCAAATTGTTTAACATTGACTTCAAAAAGGAAACCTCCAAAAAGTATGAAGAACTAATAGCTGAGACCTCATGGGAAGGAATTCTGGGGTGGAGGGAGAATTAGACAGGGTTGTTGTTTCCTTAAATAATTGATATTAAGGGAACATATATTATTAATTGATATTAAGGACACATATATTATTAATTGATATTAAGGGCACATGTATACGTTATCACCTTTCAGAGAAAGGCTCAGAAGGATGAGTGAAATGGTGAAATCAGAAGCTCCCCATTTGCTTCAGACAAAGGAAGGATGCCTCTAGAAGGTGCAAAACAGTTTGTTTCATCCAGCACAATGTGGCAAAGGCTCAAAGTGAGAAAAGGCTATCAAGGACATAAAGGGCAATAAAAGTTGTTCTGTAAGAGTTAGGATCCCTGGGGAAGCTCAGTGGAAAAAGCCTTAGCAAATAAAGCTGAGAAATAAGAGGGCTTTGTTGTGGTGGTTTGATTTTTTTTTTTTCTTCTTTTTTTCCCTCTAGATATCTAACATAATATTTGCCAAAGCAGAGGAGAAAGGGGTAGGTTTTGGGCTGGAATAGAGAGAGGATGGGTTGACTGGGTAAGGTAAAGCATGCCCTGGAGCAGCTCTGCCTTTGAGAGTCTGGCTCACAGGCAGGAAAGTTCAGAAGACTGTGAAGAAAGCAAGCACAGCATCTATCTTGAAGCAGGGAAAGAAGAAAAACTGAGCAATTATAGATGTATTGGCTTCACTTGAGTAAAGGTTAAAACAATACAGCAAACCACTTCAAAGTAACTAGGAGTGTGTGTGGGGAAGAGATGATTAACAGTCAGCAGTCCTGAAAAACTGCATCAAACCAAAATTAATTCTGTTTTAGTGGTAGCTGGAGGGGTATTGAAAAAGCCTCAGATAGCTGCCGTGTGTCTTGACTGTCACTTGTGGCATTTTTACAAGTAATCCAGAGATGCATGCTTGAGATAAAAGTCACAAAACAGTGAGTGTCAGATTTTTCAGGAAAAAAAAAAAAAGACATTAACAATAGATATTGATGACTGATTTGGAAACTCGAAGATTCATCAGGGGTATATCCCATCCTGAGTCTGGTATTCAATATTTACTTCTATATCCTGGCTGAGAGAATAGAGAACACACTTAGTACATCTGTGAATGGCACCACGCTGGCAGGAACTACAAGCACACTGAAAGATAGGATTGGAATTGACTAGTTGGAGAAATAGTCTGAAAGAATTTGGATGCAATCCAGCAAAGACAAATGAAAGATTTGCATTGCCTGATGAGGCATCTGGCTCTGCCAGAAAGGATCTGCCAAAATGGATCATATTCTGGGAAGCCCTCCTCTGAGTGCTGGTGGTGCATAAGGATATTACTTTAAATTACTCCTGGGTGAATTCTTATGCATGTTTGCAATGTCTGCAAGGAAAATTGCATGTCCCTTGTGCCCTGGTCAGCTTTGCTAAGGCCTCAGCTGCAAACCATGGCCCATTTTGGGCATTCATCCAGAATGGGCTGAACTAGATGGGAATTCCACTGGAGAGCACCAAGTGATGCTCCTACTCATGGATTATTGCATAAGAAGTGAGGGAAGAAGCAGGAGCAGCTTACCCTTGGGAAGGCTGGTGTAAAGCACAACAGCCTTCACTGCCTAGTGAACTTGGAATCCCAGACTCATAGAATCCTTCACAGAACAGCTTCAGGAACTACACCTCGTGCCTGAGAACATTGTCCCAATGCTTCTTGAACTCTGTCAGGCTGGTGCTGTGACTGCTTCCCTGGGGAGGAAGCACCCAGCCAGCTTCTGGGTGAAGAACCTTTTTGTGATACCAAATCTAAACTTTCCCTGACATAAGTTCAGGCCATTCCCTCTGGTCCTGTCACTAGACACCCAGAGGAGAGATCAGTGCCTGCCCTTCTGCTTCTCCTCCAAAGGAAATTGTAGACAGGGATGGGGTCTCCCCTCAGTCTACTCCTCTCCATGCTGAACAGACCAGGTGATCTCAGGTGTTCCTCATATGGCTTCCCCTCCAATCCCTTCACCATTCATATCACCCTCCTTTGGTCTCTTTCTAACAGCTTTTACACCTTTGTATACTGCAGTGCCCAGAACTGCACACAGGACTCGAGGTGAGGCTGCACCAGTGCAGAGCAGAGTGGGACAATCCCGTCCCTGTCTGTGCTCTGAATACTTGGCAAGCAGCACAAGGAACTTAGGGGAAGCAGAGGATTACCTTTGACCCTCCTGAGAGAAGACAAAATTTCTTGAACTTGAAGCAATGAGTTTTATGTTAGTTAACATATGGAAAAACTGCCCTAGGGGACGGAAACTTCAGTCCTGGAATAAGTAATTGAAGAACAGGAGTCACTGGAACTTTCTATGTCATTTTGGGCAAGAGAGGCAAGACCCAGCCTAGAGATAAAGGACAGCTTTGATGACCTTTTGATATCCTTCCAGTTATTTTTGATTTCATGAGAGCTGTGGTGATGGTGTCCCATCAGTGGGATGATGCTCAGAAATGCTCCTGTGCTGGAAGAAGGGCACCAGCTGCAGGCTGATGGCAACAGCTCCAGAAACTTCAGGGGGAAGAGAAGGAGCAGGGCAGGAAGAGTGAGCACCAGTAGTTGAGTGGGAACTCCTACCCAGAAGGTGAACAACCTGAGGAGGCAGTGGCATTGCAGTGGGTGGTGGGTAGATGAGATTTGTTATGTGATGTTAAGAGTGCCATGGTACCAGTCCACAGTGCAGCTCCACCAGTGCCACCAGCAACCCCAGGGCCCTGACCTGTGGCTGCTGGCACAGGGGTCTGATTCCCTGTGCCATTCCCTTCCAGCAACTCTGATTGCACTTCCTGATGCTTCATCCACATCTATATAGACTCTGCTTACCCTCCATCATGATTGTTGTGTTTCCTTTTCTTTGCAGAGGAAGAGAGACAACTTCAAGCAAACAACCGTGATTTCAATCTGCAGTTTGAATATGCTGTGAGTAACCAGCCTGTGTTGTTTTCGTGCAGATGTAGCCACAGATGTAGCTGCATCTGCTTCATGTCTCAAGTGTGATTTCAAAGGGGTGAACAGAACTGCATGCCAGCTTTGGCTCTGCAAACCAGGCAAACACAAGCCAGATGAACCACCAGAGGTGCATTGCTGCTGAGTCAGCCTGAAAAATGGGCATTTGGAGGAGATGTGCTTCTCGAAAAAGCATGACACAGTGACTTTGCACACTTCCAGAAAATTATTTGTGAGTCAGGGTGTTTGCAGGATCAGGCTCCAAGGCCTTTCAATAATGGAACCTGGGAGGAGTTTTCTTTGGAAATTTGTCTCCATTTAAAGTAAAACATGGAAGGAAATGTGTCAGTTCCTCAGCTTTTGCGGTGAAATCATCTGTGTCAGGAAGGTTTTGAATCTGGCCCTTGTGGCTTTCTGCCAGCTTTTCTGCCAGATTCTTAGCAGCTTACTTAGGTTCACTTTGTGCTGTGAAATCTGTGGTTCCAAAGTTGGCCTTGACACAGGCTGGCTGTGTCCCAGTTCTGCCAGGCTAATTCACCAGGGAGCCCCTTGGCCACTTGATCTCCAAAGCTTGTGGACCATTTTCTGATGCTGTGTAGAGGAGGGTTATTTCAGCCACTAGATGTGTCCTGCCTGCCTGCAGGGACATCCCCTCTGTGAGGCTGTCCTGAAGCTGCATTCTTTCAAACTGTTTGCAGCTGCCAATTAATACCAAAGTGAATTTTGTGAGTTTTTGTCCTTTGAATATCTGAATTCCAGTGGTGAAATTAATCATTCAGTTACTCGGGAGCTCCTTTAAGTCACGTTTTGGTTTAGGAATGCCACAAGTATTTTCTTGGCAAGAGCTGAAAAAACGAAGCATTTTAGAACACACTAATTTCGTGTGATGAGGACAGTCTGACTTGCCAGCAGGTTTGTCTAATGACAACATGATGGTTTTCAGTGGTCACTTTTCATCCACGAACTACATAACATTGGTTAGAGTCCCAGGGTCCAGAGCTGCTGTATCCTGAATATGAAATGCATGCAAGCATATATATGTGAAGTACTATGCAGCATGAATATATCTTATCAAGACTGGTGATTTGAGACTGGGGAAATGAACCTGATTTGCACTCAACCTGTCAGTAGTGTGCTGGGGTGGAATTGCCCACACTTATTTTTGTAATCTTCCACTGAATGACTCCTGTGTGCAGCAGTGGGACAGGACAGTAGGAGGGAGATGGGCAATTGTGTCAGGATAGAGGAAAGGAGCAACTCTTCTGGTTCCAGGCCTAATTCTGTGAAAAGTCATTCAGAAAACTCACTTTGCATGACATTGCTTCCCAGCTGATTGCTTGATTGTGCCCAAGGATTTGCAAATAGCCACAATTAACTAGACAGCTTTGAGAACACTTCAGAATTTCCATAAGTCTGTGATTAGGTGATAAAGTGAAGGCAGCCAAAAAACCAGCTCAGTACAATGTGTTAAAACTTGGCAGTTAGTTTTGGTAGTCACACCTCTCATTTTAGTGAGCTGTGGCTTATGATTTCCGGGGTCCTGTGTAGACTGAGGCTTAGGACATCCAGAAAATGGCCCAAAAAGAGACAAGCCTTGAAGTGGTGAGTGGATGGTGAGGTACTAACAGACTAGGCCATGGTGCAAGAACTGCTCTAAAGGTACAGGGCTGCATATAATTTCCTAGGCTGCTTATTTCCAATAAATCCTTGCAAAAATTCAATTTAATTACTCTACATTACTATGGTGCATGAAAAACCTAACCTTGATCACAAATTAGTTCAGATCCCATGCTGTAGATTTCTGAAGAACGTGGAAGTGAGAAAAAAGGGAGATAGTCTCTTGGCATCCTCCCATAACATATCCATGATGCTCCTGAAAGTTAGCTCTTCCAGGAAAGAGTTAAATTTGGGCACTTTCCTCCCCTTCAGATTTGTCTCATCATGTTGGGATTGCACTGCTAAACACTAGGATGTGGTTCAGGAGGAAAGGACCATTAGGATCCAAAGGAAACCCACCAATATAACAAAGCTTTAGAAGTATTTTAGATTGTGAAAGTCACAGGAGTGAGGTTCAGATTTCTTTGTATGGTAAGGCAAACCTTAGCCATAAAACCTATAGAACAGGTTCTTGTAACAAAGTGAGGTGAGGTGGTAAATTCTTTAGGGTGAGGCAGTTGCTGAGAAAGGCCGGTAAGGAAAAAGAAAGGGAAATGCAAACCGAGGTGTTGTGTGTTGACTTACTTGTGTATTGCTGGGGCCAGGCTTTATGTTCCTCCTGGTGTGAAGATTTGAGCTTTTCACTAAAAGAACAGTTTCTATTGTGTAGGCATAGATCAAAGGTACAGAGGTGTTTTGTCCTTATCACAGGGAGAACAGGGAAGTGGGAAAGTACAACCAGAGGTGGGTGTGCTGTCCCTGAATATCCCTGTTCCTGGTGGGACTTTGTCCCTTGCCCGTGCAAAGTCTCCAGGATATCTGTGAATGGAGAAGAGACGAACTGATAAATACTTGAAAAGTCTATTGTGTGTGGAGTCTGACATCAGCTCTGGCAGCTGCTGGAAGGTGGCACTCCTGGCATGAAGCAAGACTTCCGAATGGCTCAAACCAGCTTTGCAGGAACTGGTGCTGCACCAGGGAAAGCTGTGTCTGCCCCTGCATGCAAGGGCACGTCCACCTCCATCACACTACAACATGCAGAAGATTTCATAGGGCAAATTCCAAACTGCTAGAGCTACCAGAAAATACAGGCGATGCTAAACTGCACTGTGTCCCTGCCTGCCACACTTCTTCAGCCTTGAGGCCTCAGTAGCTGAGCAGAAAGGTTAGAAAAATTAAACAAGCTTTAAAACAAAGTGTTGTGCAGTTAACTGGAAGGGCTGAGTGTGAAGGTATGTACAGTATCCTCCAGCTCACAAAATCAGGTAGGAATTACTCAGAAACCAAGTGTGAATGAACGGCATGAAAGGGCACTTAGAGCAGCAGAGAAAAGGGCTCAGTATAGGTCAGTAAAAACGAAAAGTAAAGTCCTAACCCTGTGTTTATTCACAGTGCAGAAAAAAAGATTCTTCCTGAATTCAGAAAGAGGTTTGTCTGTGTGAAGACTGAAATAATGTCGAAAGCAGGGTGGCAGATGTGGTATAGCAAGATTTAGGGACTTTAATCAACTTATCTGTCTGCACTCTCCACAGCACAGCTACAGAGGGGACAGTCTCTGTGTGTCCACCACGATGGGCTATCCATCAACACTCTGGAGGGGAAAATCTCTTCTGAAGGCTTTTAATGTTTGCTCTGATCCTAGTTCCCTTTCTAATTCTTTGCTTTCACATTGGAATTTAGCACAGCTGCACTGGGACGTCATGAAGGGCTGCGAAAACAACTTTGAAATTGGCTTTCAGACAATAGCAAAAGGAAATGCAAGGCCTATGAGTCAATGACAAATTTCATCTTGGATCAGGACCCAGGGTCAAACCAGCATTCTTTCATCAGGACCAGCAGCAAGGGGGCTGCTTGGACTCAGGTCACCTGATGAAGTCTCTAGTGAAATAGGAGGGATGTATATGACTTCCTATAGCCAATACACATTGCTCTGGGCTGGATCAGCCAGCTGGGTTCTTATCTCTTTGAAATTTAATTGGAGAGCAGGGAGATCTGTTAGTGGCTCAGACTCCTCTCCACCTCCTCTGCTTGCATGCTTTGATCTCAAAAGGCTGCCTGGTGGGTGATCCTCAAGGACCTTATCAGGGTGGTCAGGGCTGTGGCACCAGCTGCCCTCTCTACCTGTCTCAGCCTGCAAGTGTCTCCCAGTGTCCCTCACACTCAAGGCTGAAGGGAGTGTGGTCTGATGAAGTGAAAAGTGTGCTCAGCAGTTGCTGAAGGAATAGCTACATCAGCAATACCCCTGTGCTGCTCCTTCATTTAGTAAGGTGCAAGCTGGATTCATCCAAAGAGCAGCTGAGGCACTGTCAGGGAGAGCCAGAGCAGAGCTGTACTATGAGAGGGGGCAAGCTGGGAGGGGAGATGATCCCAGCTCAGGCAGAGCTCTCACTGACCAGAGTGCAGTCCTGCAGCATCTGGCTGGCAGGGACAGGATTCTGGTGATGGGATCCATCCTGACCATTCCAGACAAGGTGAGGTGATGAACCAGGTCCAGGGCCCTCCTAGGGAGCCCAGGCAGGAGTGGTGAGAGACAGGGCTGAAGACAAATCTACACCAGAGGCTCAGAATCCATCAAGGAAGTAGAACTGGGTAGATGTATCTGGGAAACTAGGACAGATGACAGTCTGGAGATGGGGACTTCTTCAACATAGGTCGGGTGAGGGTAGAAGGCTCAAGACTGAGCTTAAATTAACTGCTGAGCTCTGGACAGGGTTTGTGGATGGAGACACCAGGCATGTTAGGCCCCTGAGAAGCATGTAAAGATTGAGCTGTGCCAGATGTGGTCTTCAGTGAAGTCCATAGACTCCTTTGGATCAAGTCGTCTACTCTTCATCAGGTTAAGTCTCATGGAGAGAATACTCCTGTCACACTGGTTGGGAGTCTTGTTGGGTGAGACCACGATGAAAACAAACCAATAGTTTGGAGTTTGTCTCCTTTGCACCACTCAGCTGTGCTGTCACCTCACCTTCTTTCCTCCTTCCTGCCCAGCAGCAGCTTCAGGTACTGAGCCAGGCCACAGAGAGCATGGAGCTGTCCGAGGGGGTGACTAGAGTCAAGACCTTTAGGTGCTGTGCTTGGCTTGTCTGTGAGCAATGACATGATGCTGTCAAGCCATGCCAGCCCTGTGCTCTCCTTTGCACCACCATGACAAGGACACTCACCACACTGATGATTAACTGCTCAGTAATGGGATGACACCAGACTGAAGGAACAGCATAGGAAAACACAACCAGTGGTCACGCTTTCCTGCAGATTTTCCTGGCATACCCACCATGTGATGAGATCCTGGAACTCACTTCATCAGTGCTGTCAAGAGAGGGTCAAGGGGTTGCATATGTAAGACATTCCTGGTTTTTTTTTTTTTTTTTTTTTTTTTTTTGTTTATAAGAAAGAAAAATGGGAGAAAAAAAAGAAAAGGGAAGAAAAGAGAACTGTATTTTGGAAACTGACATTTTTAGTTCTGCTGTTTGACCAGTCTGTTACTTCTGGGAATTTACTTTTTACAGGGATTTTTACAGGGACCAGGTTAACACCACCACATCGTTTTGGCCTTTATCAGTCTTCTGTTGAGCTGGGACTGCTGCCTGCCATCAGGAATAAGTCAGTGAATTTGGGAGTCTTAAAACTGATCTGGTCTGACTGTTCTGGACTCCCTGTGAAAACAAAGCCTCTGTGGCAGCATATGTGCTGTTACATGAGTTTATTAGAATTTTTCATGAGCACATTCACAGCCATTTTGGTCACATGTTCTGTTTGCTTTCCAGTGGCACTGCTGCAGTTAAACACATTGCCATGGAATTACACTTCTGCCACCTCCTTGGCGAGGCTTTACCAAAACACCTGGGATGGACATTTTGGCTGCTCACCTTTCCACTGGTCTGTGCTACACAAGCACCAGGGAAACTGCTAAGTGTTGTGGCGTAACACCTCCCTGTGGGGTCACTAAGTCTTGCTAAAATTTACATATGGCTAGGTTGTCCAGCTGCTGGGAACTATTATGTCACTGAGCCAGGGTTATAAATTCAGAGGGTCAATACCTTGCCATACCCTTTAGCCCCTGTAATCTAGCCACAAAAGCATCAGTGTCTCTTATTTCCAGTGACTTTTATGGCAAGGAGATGATTTGTTTGCTCAGCGATCTAAGGTAGGAGCCATCTGCTGAGTTTTGCTTGCTGTTGGACGTCACAGGCGGGCTTCTGAAAACACCCCCAAAGTAACAGCTCATCCGCCAGATCTGGACTTGTGTAACTGTGGAGAGATGAGCACTATTCTTAGGGACAGCATTTTGGTGGAGTCACACCTCCAGGAGGTGTGAATCTAGCCCCTGAAAAGAGCAGATGAGAATAATCCCTCACCCACAAACAACATTGCTCTGGTGTCAAGCTTCGCATCTGGAGAGCTGCAGGCTGACTGTGGGTACCACGCTCAGACCTGCTCATTTAGGACACAGGTGCCTGCAGGGGCTGCCCTTGGAGAGCCAGAGGATAGGGCAGATCAGGGAGTGAATGTAAAGCTCCCCATCTCTGTGCTTACCCATAGAACTCTTAGCTGGGAAAACCAGAAGTTTCAGTAAAGCCTCTCAATACCTAATTGCTGTTAAAAAGATTATTCGTCTCCATGACTTTTTCTCTAAGGGAGTCTCCCCCACTGAAGGCAGAGCGTGGGGACAGCGAGGCAGATTATGTGCTAGAGGCATTGTTTGTGAAATGATGGCTGTATGTGGACTATTTAATGCACTGCCATGGTGCAGGCTCCTGTAGCACCTCTCCCACACCAGAGGTGGGAGGTCCAGGTTCTGCTCCAGCTCTAAAGAGTGACAGGGTTTGATGCTGTTAAGCATCACACAATAGGATAAGATCAAGAGCAGAGACCAGCTGAGATTTTCCTGTAGCTGGCCAAGAGTCTGAGCTGTCAAAGCACACAGCCCTGTAGTATTGCCTGAAAACATAACTGATAGCTGAGATAATTGGGTTTGTTCAGCCTGGAGAAGATAAGGCTTCAGGGTGACCTAACTGTGGCCTTCCAGTACCTGAAGGGAGCCCACAGGAATGATGAGAGGGACTTTTTGCTCATGTGGTAAACAGGACAAAGGAATGGCTTCAGACTGAAGCTGGGTTTAGATTAGATACTGGGAAGAAATTATTTACTGTGAGGGTGCTCAGGCACTGGCACAGGTTGTCCAGAGAAGCTGTGGGTGCCCTATCCCTGGAAGTGTTCAAAGCCAGGCTGGAGCAATCTGGTCTGGTGGGAGGTGTCCTTGTCCATGGCAGGGGAGTTTGAATGAGATGATCTTTAAGGTCCCTTCCAACCCAAACCAATCTATGTTTCTATGATTATACGGTACCTTGCATAGTGCTTTAGTTGTATCTGTGATGTAGAAATGCAGAGCTTTGATTTGGAAAGGGTGAAGTTTTCTCTAGTTTGTCATTATAATTTGCTATTGATATGACTTTAGTCCCTGAGGTCCATGAACAAGTTACGTGTTGAATTAGAAATATTTATAGTAATTACAAGATCCTTTTTTTCCTGGTGATTAATTTTAATTATCGATTGTAGAATAATGAGAAGATCCATGATAATGCTCCCTGTCCTTATCCTTTTCCTAAAGTGCCCTAGTGTCTCAAAAGACTGTATGTGCCCAACAATATAATGATCCTGAACAAGTATGGAGAAAACACTGGTTATCCAGATTCCTTCAGTTAAGCTTTTGAAAGCTGTTATGTCTGGGGTTTTTACCATGCCTAATGGCAATAGGAAATAAAATGAATGGCTGTGGTTCATTCAATGATTTTCCTGACGTAATTAATGGACAGAAATAGAAGGCAGGAATTGAAATAAACCACTCCCATTCTTTTCTTATTCCCCTTTGAGATTTTCACAGGCAAAGATCTATAAACTTCATCTGAGTGTTTACTGAGTAGTTTTTCCCATGTTGTATGTGACTCTCTGAAATCTGTTGACGCACAAAGGTCAAGTCCCCTGCATTTACTTTTTCCTGCAGCAACAATCTTCTATTTTTTCATTAAGTAAGTGCTCATGACACTTTTCCTCAGAATAGTGGGCAGATTTATATATTTAGATCCAGCTTTCATTAAAAAATCTGCTAGACTCTGTGCCTGATGGACACACCCTTGTCAAGGAATTTAGTTCCCAGTATGCTGGGTCTGCAGAGAATGCTGTTATTCCATTGCTTATGTTTCAGCAATGTCCATGGAGCCTGTACACAACACATACCCCATGGTTAAGGATTTTGAAATAAACCAAATTTAATTACATATCATGGCACAGACAGAGTTAACCACTTACAGGTAGCTACATTATATCAGGAGACAGGCAATGCAGTGTATATGATGATCACTGATAAATATCTTTCCTTGTTGGACTCAATCAACAGGGGTATTTGGCTAGCTCTTCTATGAAGGCTGTTTTCATTTCTGCCCTTTGAGAGATTTACTCATTTGTCCAAGGGATAAAACATGATTTTAATGCTGAAGAACATATGCTGTGATGTGTGTCTGAACACAGAGAAATCCAATAACTGCCTAAAATGGAATAGCTTCCCACACACATACCTTTCAATGGTAACCTGAAATAATTGGTTTAGTACTGGAAACATGCTGATGCATGTCAGTGTAGATGTTGAGATCCTGGATTAATACATGGATAAGAAGTGGGCTGTGATTCATACTTAGTAGCTCCTGTCCTCCCACCAGCTTAGCAATATCTGAAGGCCATTACAAATACCACAATCACCACTTTCTCTGCTGTTGAACCAGGCTATTTATTATGGAATTCAGGTGTCCTTCATATCTGCTTCCTTGTGCTGTCACAGTTTATATTCCCTGGAAGGAACTTAAATGGGCATTGTCTGGAGAGCTTCTAAGGGTAAAAATTTAAGATGTTCTTACAACAGGTGGGATTCATCCTTCCAGGATTAAATCTGGACCAGGGCCTGTTAAACATCATTTGAAAAGATGGTCTAGCACACCTGAAAACTAGAGACAGCTGCAGCTGGTGGGTCAGTATGATGGATTGAGCCTGTCTGGCTAGTGGCAAGTATTGGACCAGACTGCTCTGACCTTTGGGGAAGAAAATACACAGTTCTGCAATATCAAGCTTAGGTCTTTCTGTGGTTTGCAGAAGATAGGCTGGGAAGCAGCCCTTTCTTGAGGGTGGAGGGACTGTCCACAATTAGAAAAAGAAACTGGAAATAGGGAAGAAGGCTGCAGCTTGCTTACTGAAATGCTGAGTTCTTGTATCAGTGACTCTTTGCACAATGCCACATCCAAGTTATTTTTGTGGAATAGAAGCAAACCATCCATTGAAACTCCTGAGCTGAAAGTTTGCTGAATGAGCTGAAAATGATAATAATAATGTCCTGCTCCTGGGAGGACATATACCTCATGCAGGTTTGTCCAGCCAGTGGGTATTTCAAAGCATCAAACAAGCTGCAGATGGTTGACCTGGTACGTGTTTTTAACCCTGCTTTGTAGATGCTAACAGCAAAATTGTCATCTTCTGCTTACAGTTCTCAATTTGCTTTGTGCACTGTGTTAGTAAGAAGACTATTAATAAAGGGAAGATGTAGTGAGCAGCTACATACAAATTCATCTACCTGCAGCAGCACTGGCATAAGTTGATCATCATGTTTTCACCTATTCCAAGAGGAATTTTTTGTTTATGCAGACTTGGCATGATTGTGCGGGGAAAAAGGAAACACTTTTTGAGCTGCTGTTGGAAACAATGCTATTGCTAAATATAAGCAAGTTGAAATGTGTTGTGCTGTAATTTTGTTTCCTGTTTTACCAATCCTACTTATTTTCATTTTTTTCCCAACAGAACAATTCAATTAAAACATCGAAATATAATTTCTTCACTTTCCTGCCTCTCAACCTGTTTGAGCAGTTTCAGCGAATAGCCAATGCCTACTTCCTTTTCTTGCTGATTTTGCAGGTATGAAATCACTGTGTTGTTTCCAGCAGATTGTTCTCTGCTATCAAAGCCAGTCTATGTTTGACAGGTGTAATGAAGTGCAAACTATATTCCTGGTGCGAATTAGCATCTTAGTAAAATCTTACAGTACATAGAAAGTAGGACAGAAAAAAGCAATTTTCTCTTTTACCTTTGGATATGAGGGTTTGAACTAAATGAAGAAAAAAAAAGTTAATTAGTTTTCAACAAATTGTGCAACTTTTTCATGCCCTGCCCTACTATCCCTTTTTGTCTACATCTGAGTGCTCCTGGCTGTCCTCAGATTTGCATTACTTACTCATCCTGCAGTATAAAGCCAAGCTGTCTCTTACCCATAGATTTTAAGGTGAATTCCACAAAGGAAACAGCAAGAAGGACAACACCTGTGTAATCTGTGGTGTTCCTCTGGGAAGGAAGGAGTTAACATTAGAAAGGCTCAAGGTTGTGGGTAGTTTGCATAAAGCTGCTCCCTTCTCCAGGGTGAGGAAGTTGTCCAGAATGGAGCGTGTCAGACACTGGCAGCCCTGTTGAACCCTGTGGATTGTGATGGCATTGAGTTGCACTTTGCTCATCAGTCTTGCTAATGATACCCTGAAAGCTGAATGCACTGGATAAATTGATATCAGGATTTCTGCCCTTTTGCACCTTGCTGTGTAGTGTGCAGTTGTTGAGTCATATCAGAATACACATTATCAAAAGAAGGGTATAATTTTGATTATGTTTCAAGCTCAGTGTTTTATAGTTCACCCTTTCACTGCACACAAATTTGCAAAATAACCTGTTTCAAATGCTTTTATTTTTTACAATTTCAGCTTTAGAAAGGCTTCATGCCTTCAGCAAACCACATATGATCTTTTTTTGCTTTTTTTACAGGGAATGAATTTTTCAAATTTCAATGCATGTATATTTTTCAGGAGAAGGTGCCTTTTCAGCTAAGCTGAGAGCACAGTTCCTGCGTTGTTGTGCTGCACTCTAGCTGTTTGTCTGTCAAATTCATGGTATTTCAATGTATTTACCTTAAGTTTTTCCACAGTGTGTTTTGCTGGGCCGGCTAGGGTTGACTATATATAAAAACACACAGCTTTTTCTTTACATCAAGGTAGCCTAAAGAAGGCAGGCATTAGTCTAGCTATTGCTCTGTTTAATTATTTTTCCTCACTCCATCCCTGTGGGACTCTTCCTGCACCAGGAGTGGATGTGATGGGCAGGCTGTGGGGACTCTGTGTCCCCCTCCTTTGTCACAGACCAGTGGCACATGCATTTTCCAAGGCAGGTGAGAAGGCAGCAATTGTAGCCTGTACAGCTGATCAGGGCTGTGGTGCCTGCAGCATCTGGGCTATGACAGGGCATAAATGCCAACTTCACAACCACATGGAGCTGACACTTCCCAGATCCAAACTGGGGGACACTGATGCTGGTTTCACATTGCTTCCATTCCTAGTGCTGTGCTTCTACAGGAAGGGGAGAACTGTGTAGGGGTGAGATGTGTCCCTCTGCATTACTGATGGCACAACAGAATCACCTTCACCTATTTGGTCCTCTCACTGTTAAAGATGTAGGAAACAAAAATGGCTGTGCTGCTCTTGAGAGAGCAAGGTCAGCCCTGGCAGCATCCTGCATTGTCCATTGACGTGAAACTTACTTCAGCAAAGTGTGAAAAGCTACTGAAACAAAAACCAGAAGCTTCTGATGGCTCTGCACAGCTGGTTTTGCTCAGATAGCTCTTGAGTCCCTCACAGCAGGCTGCCCATGTCAGTACTTACAAAAAAATACCCTGGGGATTTTGCAATTCTGATTCTGCAAACAGCAAGGAAGAGCAACCCACTGCACTTTCTGACTGTTCCATTTTTCTAACTGAAATTATAGCTTGTTTTGTAAGGAAAACATGGGTTGCTTGCCTCTCCCACCTTTGGAGCTACATTTCTGTCTTTATTCTATATTCAGTTATCATAGAAAAATGTTGTCTGCAGCTTGATTAGGAAGCAGTGGCTTTCTGCACTGCCAGGAAATGTCTTAACTCAGGTTTTTTCTTCTTACAGTTGATTCCTCAGATTTCCTCACTGGCCTGGTTTACAACAGTGGTGCCCCTGGTGCTGGTGCTGGCTGTATCAGGAGTCAAAGATGCCATTGATGATTTTGTAAGATCTGTTTTTCTGACCTGTACTTTGGAGTTGGCCTGTGATTCTTCAGCACAGTAACTGAAATAAACTGCTTAAACACAGCTGGTGGCAGGCACTCAGATGGGGTCTGAGATTAAGACCCCAAAATCTACAGTTTGTTACTGAAACAGGAGCTAGAATTTCCAAATTGCTGAGCAGCCCAGAAGCTCCATTGACTTTCTTTGAAACTGCTCAGCATGTCTGAAAATGTGATCATTCATAGATATGTCTGGATACAGGCACAGAAATCTTTTCTTAGGCTTCCACTTTGGAAAACTCATCCTCTGTCATCTAACAAAATATAGGTGGAAAAAAAATTTGGTAGGAAGCAAGTACTCAACCCACTTGTGATTTTTCAAACTCGCAAACAGCTTTGGCCAAAGTCTGCTGCCATCAGAGCTAGTGGTCGAAGCCCAATTGACTTTACAAAGTGATACTAGAGCTGAGTTTAGCATCTGATTTTGTCTCATTATTAAAATGATTTTGATGTTCAGTGGAGCAATGGCAGAACATCAGTGGCCACTTTCTGTATGAGAGCAGAGGAATGAATTTCTCTGGTGTTTACAGATGAGGTGGGTGGGAGGAGTGCCAGCTGAGTCAGAGCTGTGCTAAAGTGACATGTAAGGCTCTACCCTCCTCCTCCTCTCCAAGAGCAAGCCCAGTGTTGCCTGTTACCCTTTGTGGTCTGGTCATTCTCTGTGTCACTGCTGTAAATATGGGCTGGACACTGACTCAGTTGTGACCCTAATCTGCCTGACCCATTCAGCCAGCTGGGTGGAAACCTAAAATGTTAATGAACTGCTTAAGGCTCCTGTGTGTTTGGTTTCCTGGAAATGCCTTTTAACCTTCTGATCCAATTTTCAGAACCGACACAAAAGCGACAAACACGTCAACAACCGCCCAGTCCAGGTCCTGATCAATGGCATGTAAGTCCTTTTTGCTGTAGTTCTCAAAGGGAAAAGCATTTTATTAGTAATATTTTTGATTTTGTGTGTGTGTGTGATTCTCAAGGATCACTAAACAATTTAAAATTGAATTGTGTTTGACACCACTAGCTCATCATGCAGTTTTGAACTGTGTGTCTGATTAATGAACACTAGACACAGTACCAGAATCTGCATATATTATGGTTGTGACCTTATGCTGACAAAAACTAAACTCTTTCTCTGTTCCTGGGTGTTTGTGTTTAAGTAAGAATTTCAGAGTCTTGTATTATTTGAATCCTTACCCCAGAAGTAATAAGCAAAGCTATCTTCTGTGTCCAATTTATACTCACAGCATTTATTTTGCATTAAGCAAAACTGGGCATTCAACAAGATATTTCAAATTAAGAAGTTGGAAGAGCTCCCTCATACACTTCATTATAGTTTGAGGCTTAGATGTACCCAAAACATTTCAGCTGCGTGCTTTGGACATTGTGCTGCACTGTTCTTTCCTGCAGGAAAAATAGCAGAGGCTTTGGCTCTGGTGGCAGGCAGATGTGCTGTTTACTTGCAGCTCCATGGAGTCCAGCTATGCATAGGACACAGCTGTAGACAGCTGTGAAGTCTTTTGTGACTTTTTGCCTCACTGTAGATAGCAGTATGTTGTGCAAACTGCAACAGATGATCAAACAGTCAAAAATATAAGTGGAAACGGAAGAATAGGGACATAGTTTTTTGTGATCTCTGCTAAGTAAACCAGTTTCATAGTTTACTGTGTATTAGTTACTGTGTCTAGGAAACAAATTTTGGCACATAAATTTTACAATATTTTGCCTTTTTCAAAGCCTGGAAACCACAGATCCTGTCCAGCTCTGATCAACACTGAATAAGCAAGATTGAACTGAGTTCAAGCTTAAGCTCCCAGTCCTGTTTTGAGAGTGATCTTTCTCACTTCTAGAATTTGCATATACAGCTATCTTGACTTGGCTGTATTGGTGCTTGCAGTTTAGATGGCTTCCTGTGTGCACACCCAGCTCAGTGCTGTGGCTCAGACTGGCAAGTGCACAGCCAAAGCACCTGCGCTGACCTTCCTGACAGCTGGTTGCTCTTGCCCTTAGCACCACTCAGAAAACCTTACACAATCTGCAGTTTTCCCAGATGAAGTCTCTCACACAAAGCAGACAGGGTTTTTTGAGGCAATGTGGCCCTCTAAAAGAAGGAAGGAAGGGAGTGGTCAGTGCAGAGACAAGGACAAGGATTGTGCACATGGACTGCGCTGCTAATGTGGGGCTTGGTCTCAACCCAGCGTGGGATAACCCAAACACTGCTTTTTTTGATTTTTGCTGCTTTTATTTTGTACTGTAGTGGTCTTCAGCTTAGTATGGATCAGGACACGTTATGGCAGGACCTGCTCCCAAGTCCTGATGGAACCCATAGCCTAGCTCCAGGAGCACAGCTGAGTTCCTCACTTTCCCAAGTGGCATTTCCTGTATGTGCTGACTTACCAGAGGTTTCCTTGCAGGTTAAAGGAGCAAAAATGGATGAATGTCCAAGTGGGGGATATAATAAAACTAGAAAACAACAACTTTGTGACAGTGAGTACCATTTCTCTCTATCCTGATCACAGTCAATCTCTGCCACTCTTATCACTCACAAGAAAATCAGTCAAAATGATGATATGGCAGTAACCACAAGCATCACTGGTCTCTGTAAATTCATGCCAAGTCTGTCTGTCTGTCTGTGCTCAGGCTGATCTCCTGTTGCTGTCAAGCAGTGAGCCCCACAGCCTGACGTACATCGAGACAGCTGAGCTGGATGGGTAAGTGAGCCTGGCCCTGGTGTGCCAACACTGCCACCACTGCAAAGCCTCCTTCCTGGTGACCCTGGGTGCTGCAGGCATACCTCAACAACAAGAGTTTCATAACATGTAGAATAAACTCGGGTAGGTATCTTGAAAATAGCATCTTCTAGTGGATACTTTTGCTTCTTGAGTGCAAATATCATGTGAGGAGGGGACTTTACTTTCCAGTGACAGTTCTTCTAACCCTGAGAGGTAGTTAGACACATGTTCCTGCAATATCCCCAGCAGAAGCTGTTTTATTTCTCTCCTTTAATGTTTTCCTTGAGACAGATTATCTAGGGGAGATAATCATAATGAATAACTCTGGTAATCTCCTTTGAGCTGCTACAGAATAATATCAATGCAAGCACACAACAAAGACTTCCAAAAGCTGCCTACTCCAGGATAGAGCTGGCCACAGAACCAGAGGGCTGCAGCTTGTATTATTTGGAATAAACTGGATCAGGCTCATCTTTATGACCCAGTGTGCATTACCTTTTCTGCATTGCCCAGAACTAGCAACAGTCTGAGGGAGACTAAGCAAGACTGGATATTTTGTGTCACTCCCAAGACCCTACAGATATCCCTCTGGACCTTCCCAATCTGATTCTGTTGAAAATGGGTTTGTAGTTTTCTTAGACACAAGTGCCACTTCTAAGAGGTCCTGAGCAAATGCAATATTCTTTTGACATTTCATTTCCAACTCCCCAGCTAGCTAGTCCCAGGATTGGAGTAAACTTCCAGATCAGAATACCATAGGGGGAAAAATTCAGAGCTCTCCTATATACATTCCTTGGGTTCAAATGTGTAATGAGTGACAGGATAGAGAGTGAGGTTCTCTTGGTGAAATTGAGAAGACAGAGCCACTTCACCTTTGGTATCATGCTCGGAATTCCTCTGAATGCCTGTAATTGTAATATACTCTTTGGCCAGGTGAAACAGGTGTACAGAATCACAGTCCATCAGATGTCTAAGGAAGAAGACTGTCCTCAAAAGCAGAAGGGATTTTCAAGGATAGCTTTCAGTTCACATATGACTTTCAGTTCATAGTTTTGTCTTATATTGTTTGTCACAGTGAAACGAACCTGAAAGTGAAGCAGGCACTAACAGTCACTGCAGAACTTGGAGAAGATCTTCAGAAGCTGACAGAGTTCAATGGTGAGTATAAATGGAAAATTCACTTTCCAGATGACTTGCCCAGATTACAGAGAGTGGTTGGGACCCTTCCTTCCAAGCTATCCACTGCCCCCTGCTAGGTCTTCTCTGGAAACAGTGCCAGTGAAACAGAACAGGCACTCTGCAGTCTGTACAACAGCTATCAATACCACATGTAAACAAAAAGGTTCATCTTTGCTTGCAGGTCTTGGTGCCATGCATGGCTATATTCTGAAACTGCATTGGTGGCAATTCCTCTGCATGGACACTTTTGTGTCTGTCTGCGCATGGCAAGACCCACCCTGAAAGGCAGCACAAGACCTCACATAACTGCACAATGGAAACTGTTTTTCCAAAACTTTATGCCTAGTTCTGGCCTCAAAACATTTTCACACTGCACTTTCACACTGAGGTAGCAACACTGATGCACTGATTACATTTATGTTCTGATCAGTGGCACTTCCCAGACTCCACACAGACCTGAGGGCTAACTGTGCACACAGGACAGGTGACTACTTCCCATCTTGAAGCCTCACCCTGAAACTGTTCCTTTCATCTCTCAATGCAACAATGAAGACTGAATTTTAAGATATGTAAAGGAACACAATATAGATGTGCTTAACAGGAAATGTGTCCTTTCTCAGCACTGTTTATTGTATAAAATAAAAGATATAGGATAGGATAGGATAGGATAGGATAGGATAGGATAGGATAGGATAGGATAGGATAGGATAGGATAGGATAGGATAGGATAGGATAGGATAGGATAGGATAGGATAGGATAGGATAGGATAGGATAGGATAGGATAGGATAGGATAGGATAGGATAGGATAGGAATGGAGCAGAATATTTTAATTCGAAGGGATCTACAGAGATCATCTAATCCAACTGCCTGACCACTTCAGGGCTGACCAAAAATTAAAGTATATTTTTAAGGTCACTGTCCAAATGCCCCTTAAACTTGACAGGCTGGGGGTATCAATCGTCTCTCTAGGAAGCCTGTTCCAGTGAGTGGTCACCCTCTCAGGAAAGAAATATTCCCCAAGAGGTCCAGTCTGAACCTCTTCTGGTGCAACTTCAATGATTCCCATGTGTCCTGTCACTGGATGCCAGAGAATATTTAGCAGCACATACAGAGAAAGGAGCTAGACTTGTCAAAACCAGAGTACTCCATGCTCACACATCATCTCTCTGTGGAGAGAAGATGAGATCTTCACGAGAAGATGAGAGCACCAGACCAAATGGTGTTAGTCACGTTCTGCAGTGCCCTGCTGGCTTAGATATGAGGTCAAGACTACAGGAGGAATTATTATGGAAAGGGGTGGAATGAGTGCTGGTGTCCTTGGAATGCCTCAAGGATTGCTCTCAGGAAATACTTCTAGATATAGAGGGAAAATAATTTTAGGTAAAAAATGTTTTTTAAATAAATAGATGATTCCAGGACAAGTGGTGGGGATGTGGCAAAGAGCATAGCTGAGACTGTCTCAGGTACAGTTTTTTTTGCCTTCTTTGTTGAGGTTTTATGCAATAATGTGTGTTGCTTTTGCCAAATGTCAGCTCAGTACATCAGGATTTCTTTGAAGTGATGGCGGAGGTTCTGAGTGTTTTAGGTCTTGAGAAATAAGGTTTTACATGTACAGTTAGATGCTTAATGCTAATAAGTGGAGTGGCATGCCTTAATTATTTTCCTTAGCAGGCTGAAGCATCTATCAATTTCAAGCAAAATTTTAATCTTAGATAATTTTTCAAACATACTTAGTGTGATGCTTATCTAAGGGCACTGTGTTCTTGGAAGTGCTTAACTTAAAAAAAAAAATCATTAAAAATATTTTGGAAAATTAAGAATTCTCTTATCGGATATTTATCTAATCTCTAAATCTCTATTTTATTTATACTGTAAATAAAAGTGGCCTCTTCACAATACTTTAAATGAATAAAATGTTTCCCAGAATGATTTATACTTGATAGTGTACTGGGAAGAGTGCCTGGAATCAGACCCAGCCTTGCATTTCCCTTAGCAAACCTCTGTAGAAATATTTAAATATTTATGTAACTCTTTATCTAATTGCTTTTTAAGACAGGAAGAGAGGGCAGGGCTGTGCAGCTAATACAGGCACTCAGCGGAATGCTTAATGTGAGTTATGATGTTTGTTTGATGGTTCAGATAAGGAAGATGCTTGCAAAACACTGAATTTCTTAGTTTGATTTGAGGAACTGGGAGACCAGAAAGGCCACAGTACTTTTCAATTACCCTCTACTTATCACAGTTGACTTGGCAGTATTTAACTCCTTCAGCTGAAATGTATTCCAGATATCTTATTGCTGTGCCTTCAGCTGCAGAGGTACTGGGTCCAGAGCAGCTGTGCTGGGGGGATCTTTAGATCTCACTCTTTTGTGGTCAGTCTGATCTGGATGAATCCCGTCTGATCTCAAAATTAGCATGGCAGGCACGGTGTTCCTGCTGGGAGACCATGCCTGGGTTTGCTTTGCCAAGCATTGTGCAGTTTGAGGTTCCAGTGCAAGGCCTGTGTATCCCTTGTGCTTTTCAAGGTGTTTGTCAGGGTGGCAGTGAGACTGGCCTGGAGACTTGCTAGGGACTTTCAGAAAGGATGGGCACAGGTCTAGTACCTGTTGGACCAACCAGATAATGAAATAGAAGAGCAACACAGTTCTTAGCATGAATTCTGATGCTACATGTCACTGAATTTCCTAATTACTTGTTCTTTCATGTCTCATGGTTTGTCTGCCCTAGATTAGAGTTGCTTTTTTGACCATTTGCATATTTTTTTATTTTAAAATGTATAGTAGTGAAGATGATCATGACGCTTAAAGCTGTACTTTTCTTCTGGACTTCTCTGGATTTTGTTTCTAGTCTCTTGAGCTTGGTGTGTAAATCTGAGAGCAGCTAGAAGAACTGTACTCTCTGCAAATGCTAATATTTTTGTAGGTATTTACAGCCTGTGATGAAAATAACTTTAATGTTCATGCTGATTAAGTGAACAGACTGAACTCTTAGGCTGCCTTTCAGTAAGGCATATTTGTATTTTCCAGTTCTCAATACATCCACAGGGCTCTGCTTTGAATCTTTAAATGTCAAGTGCAGTGTTGATTTAAGTAGTCATTTTTATACTGAGGTATCTGAACACATTTTATTACAAGAAATAAATACAAAGCATGGAAATAGACACTCCAATCACTTAGAGTGTCAGTTCAGTGGCCAAAGAAGGTAGCAGTATCTTTTTATGCACTCCTGGGACTTGAGTTATAAAACAGATGAAATTAAAAATCAGTGAACAAAGACACCTCAGTTAATTACTCTTCTACAGCCTTTAGGCTATGATTCTATTCGCTTGGGCTCCTGCAGTTTGAAGGAAAATGAAAAAGGAAAAAAGGTGAAGTCAGCACTTTTAGCTGAAGTTATCCAGTGACATCCTACTGCTATGAACTTGCTGTGAATGGATTAAAAGTATGTTGCTGGTTCAACATTTCTTCTCACCCAAATAGAAGTTCTGGAAACTTTGTTTTGTACTCTACCAATAAAAAATTGCTATGTTCAAAGAATTTGATAAATCCAAGTTCACTATGGTCCCTTGATTTATGAGATGAATATGGGGAAGGAGCAACATCCAAGAACATCAGTAAATATAAGATACAGAATGGGAATGACAGGGTTAGGAGTTGACTGTAACTAGAGTGTGAAATATTGTCTCTCTGAGGAACAGCTGGGAATGTAATATTGATGACACCTTTCTGGACAAAGATTTCCATTTTTGCTTTTATCTTCTTTTTACAGGAGAAATCAGATGTGAGGCACCAAACAACAAACTGGATAAATTCACAGGAACTCTTACTCTTCGAGGAGAGAAATATGCCCTGGACAATGAGAAGATGCTGCTGAGGGGCTGTACTATCAGGAACACAGAGTGGTGCTTTGGACTTGTTATTTATGCTGGTGGGTGAAAAGGCTGACATGTTAATTGCAGAGCCCAGCAGCACTGGCAGGGGGATACATCACACCCCGCATGCACACAAAGTTTATGTTTGTGTTTCTACCAGCTATGAGAAGAAAAAAGTTTCTTGTTTCAGAAATCCATGCAGCAAAGTACAGGAGGGGAGTTTTGATTGATGACTAAGATAGAATGTAACTATTGAATTTGGTTAAAAACTCTCTCAAGTGTATTGAAATAAACACTCTATATAATTTCTAAGTGATTTTGATCCATTTGGAATATCAGGGTCATAAATAATATTATTGATTAGATCTATGCTTTTCATGAGCATAGTCCTTTCTATTGTCTCTATACTCCTCTAGGCATATGAGACAATACATAATATGTCACCAATAACAGCAGTATCAGATATGCTGTGAAAAGTGATTAAACCTGAAAGGAAGGGTTGAATGTTGAAAGAAAAGGGTTGAGTCAAAGTCCAGATTTAATGGTTTTATGTGACTCTCTCCATATAATCTCAGACAAATGACTGAACCTGTTTCTGCCCAAGTCTCCCACCAGCACTCTAAAATGTGTGTACCCACTTCATGAGGGCTGTGATGGTTATTTATGCTGAAAAACACAGTAGGCCCTCAGGGAGAATCAGCTTTAGAACAGCTAAGTGTTATTACTAAAATTTACACATGTGCTTCATCTCCAGGGCCAGACACGAAGCTCATGCAGAACAGTGGAAAAACAACTTTCAAGAGAACGAGCATCGACCGGCTCATGAATGTCCTTGTGCTGGTGGTAAGTCTGATTAATGTGCCTTCCTTTCCTCAGATGTGTTCATCATTCCCAGATGCTCCACCTCTCTGTCCACACAAGTGGGGGAATATCAGAAGTGACTAAGGATAAAAAGAATAAGTACATCATAATAAAAAGAAAAACTACATCATAATTTATCAGCAGCCTCAGTTCTGCAGAACCTCTGCCAGCCCATCCTGCAAAGCAAGGCCATTACATTGACAGAATTAAGGACTTTCCTTCTGAGCTTGTCATTTAATTCACTCTCCCTTGCTCTGCATTTTTGTGTGAGAAATATTCTGAAGCCTGCAAAACCCTTTTTTCTTCTAGTAATTTTGTCATTTTCTATTAAAATAAACATTAGCAGTTCTCTTTCTTCCTCCCGATTTCCTGGCATCTCCAGTGGTATCTGCACAGGACTTGGTAATTCAGTTTGCTAATTTACATGGTGCCAGCTCCTGACTTAACATGTTAGGGTAAATTATTAGACATGGCCTCATTAATGCTCAAAATGGTATTTTTAGCAGCTGGGAAATTTGAGAACACTAATCTTACATAGCAGGCACTCTTCCCAGACTGAAAAACAGATTTAATTTGAGGGTTAAGCTCATCCGTGGTTTTAACAAATGGCAAATACTTCCAGGCAGAAATAGTGATTCTTTCACAGACTCTCTCAAGATTTTACTGTTTGAGTTCACAGCCACTCAGGGAAAAAAGACAAACACTCTGACACTACTTTAATCAATGTTGCTTGAAGAAAAGGTTTTTAGTTTCAGATTTTATTTCCCTTTGAGTGCAAATTTGTCATGCTTTCCCACACATGCTGTACCACCTTCAGTTTATGATACTGGGAAGGTCTGGTGGTCAGTGGTCACTGTTTCTGCTTCTTCCCTACTCTTGCTCTCCAGATCACCTCAGCAGCCAGCTGGGGGCAAGACCCATTCCCAGGAGCTGGAAGAAGCCCTGGAGGAGGCATCCATCAGCAGTCTGTGCATGACAGCAAGGCTGTCCTGAGCTCTCTCTGCCCTCTCTCCCTCCATGCCTCCCCACACTGGGCTCAGAGCACAAACCTCTACAGGCTGCACCACCCTCCAACCTCCACATTTCATCTCAGCCTCTCTATTCCTGTTTTGTTCTTGGGATCCCAAAAATCCTTTAGGTGAGCCCAGGGGTGCCCAGCAGTGCCACAGCACAGAGAGCCACTCCAGGGTAAACCAGTCCCTCTTGAGGCCTTGCTCTGTGTACAGTAAGGGCATACCCTTAATTTTAAGTCTTGCACCAATCTTTACCAAGGAAAAATCTTGGATTATTAATCTTGGTTATTCCCTCAGTGTTTTCTTTCCCTTCTCCCCTTAAGTGGACAGCAATACCAAACAAGGTTGGGCCTCTTACATTCAAAATTTTGCAAGCATTTGAAGAATTTCACATTTTCATAGGTGTTCTGCTATGTTCTGACTGGAGAGGAGAATGAGCTGTGGGGGGATCCTCAGGGCACAGAAACAGAGCAGATGAAAACTGAACTGGGAATCTGGAATTTAACGTTCAATTATGATTTGCTAGATCTCCTTTCACAAGCCAAGGGTCCCACCCAGAACTTTCAGTCTGTTTGGCCTCTCTTTATAAAAACAAATGAGATGAATTTACCTCCTGGCTCTGTTTTAAAAAATCTGAGCAAGTTGCAGCTGATTGCATCAGCCTTTGCCTGGGTTCTGGGGCACTGGAGGAGCCAAGGGTGTGTTTGTCTCCTTTACACATTTTTAAGGATTCTAAAATTTGGATGTTTAAGTAAAGCTCTGTCACACATTTAACATCAGACTCATGGCATTGGGTTTTTCCAGCTCACCGGGTGGTCAAAGGTTACAGAGTGTGGCCACAAAGACAGGGAGTATATTGTGCTCTTGAGCTGGAGAACACAAAACAGCCACAACTTACTATATATAAATAGGTCATTTAAATGTAGTGAAACTTACTCCACATTAACACTGGCAAAGTTATTTTGTGTTTATTTGCCCATAAAACTTCCAGGCACAAAGCAATGCTTAAGCAGGTTTGCCAAGGGAGTTTGTGTTGAATGCTGCCCTGGTCTGCCCCAACAAAGATTAATCAGAAGTGAACCTTCCCAGATGGCAGTCATAGCTGTTTTGTCACATTTTGAGGTGCTTCTCATGAATCTGAGAGAGAAGCTAATGCTCATCCACTGGGGATGCACTTGCCAGCTGCAGAAATGCTTTTTTTCTCCAAAAGCTGCTTTGTAGCAGGCTAGGGGGAGCAAATTTTCAGAGAAAGAGAAGTCTCACATTCACCTCTTAAACAACTGAATGCTTCAAATCCCAGAGCAGAACTCAAAGTACCAATCAAGAAACCAAGACTGTTTTAATTCACAGTCCAATAGTCAATGTTTGTCTTGAAGTCAAAAGTCACTTCCTCTTTACAAATCTCTTACCAAGAGGATCTTTAGCAGTCAATGCATGGGCAGGACCTAGGGAGGGAGGTTGTTCATGCTGGGAAGCTCCATGAACATGCACAAGCAATGATTTTTCATGTCCTTCTCTCCAGGGCTGTGGTTACAATTGCAACACCCTGCCCACAGTTGTTTCTGTGCATAGAAATTAATTTAGAGGGCTGCTTTTAATAGCTTAGTCCTTTCCATTTGTTTCAGATCAAACAGCATGTTAGTGAGCTTTGTGCAAGCACAAGTGTTGCACATGAGTGGAGTTGTGAGAGCTTTGACATGCCCAGAAAACAAAATGTACATAAATCAAGTGCAACTGTAGGCAAGAGCTGCTGTGGTGTAGAAACAGAGTGGTTTGAGTCCAAAGAGACCTTAAAGATCATCTTGTTCCAGCACCCCAGCCTCAGGCAGGGACACCTTGGGAAAGTTCAGCTCCTGTCTTGCCCCACATACATTTATATGGCTGAATAACACATTGAAATTCCTGCATGGATTGTGATTCTGCAAATGGATAGTTTTTAACCTCTGAAACAGTGGGGTGGATCATGCCTCTCAAATACCCTTAAGTCCTTATAATTACAATAGCACGGATTGAAGTATGTTTTAATTTCTGGTTCACAGAGGTTTAAAAACACTGCACCACATTCCTTACCAGCAAGCAATATTGTCTCCATTTCACAAGTTGAGCAATTTATTTGGCTCCACACAATTAAATAGGGAAGCTACTACTCATGTGTGAAATAAATGTGTCCCCTGAAACTCAGTCTGCCACCTTTTCTTACTGCAGTTCCCTTTTGTGGCTTTTTGATATTAAAACTGGAGTTGATCACGCATGAACTTTTCACCAAGTGATTGATATTACTCCACAGAGGTATCTTTCTTCCTCCCATAGATTATCTCAGCAGTACACTTGTTAGCTTTACCATCAACGTTTCTATGTTTGTCCCTCAATTACTGTTTTTAAAAAAGGTTGATTACTGCTTTAATGTGATTGTTGTTGTGTGGCCTTTACATAATGGCCCGGCTTACTGATATCTCCTCCCTAATGATTATCCTTGCAAAACATGATTTATAATTGCTCTTTTGTGCAGCCTGTTGACTCCATATCTTTACCTTCTTATTATTATATTGGTTGGTTTATGTCAAATGTTTCCAAAAGACCATGCCAAAAGAATTACTTTCTCATCATTTGTCCAGGAAAGATTACAAGTTAACTGCACTTTATCTCCCCCACCATCACCATTTCTACATTCTAAATATTCTTATTATATTAACAGGATTCCAAGATGGTGGGTCTTCCTAGTTTTTAATGCATTGTTAAAAAATTAACTTTATTAAAACTTAAAAACTAACCTCTAAGCTTCGTTCTTTGAATTAGATGGACCTGCTGCATTGAAAGTGTGTATTAGCAGAGAGAGCCACACAATGCTCTGTGTCAATGAATATAATCTGCCTTTTTCATCTACTATAGGACAGATAAGTCCTTCCTTTCTTCTTCCTCTGTCTGTTAACACATTTGCTTTTCATACACCTGTTTATGATCTTTCTTTTCTTGATACTTTATTATTGTTGGATATTCACAGTTCTGTAATTCCTTGCATTTTATATTAATTTATGTTAAATTTCTTTCTTCCTGTTCTTTTGTCTTCTTTTCCGAATAAATGTATTGCTACAGTCTTGTCATTTTTTAACAAAAAAATTCTTTATGACATGTGTAATGGTTTGTGCCCGTTAAATGCTGTTCTTGAGGAAGCCCCAGTTTTCAGTAAGGTTTCCCAATTTGAAATTCACTTCCCAGTTGCTGTTGCCCTGGTTGCTTTAGGCTTCAGGAAACAGGCTTCTCTAAAGCCCAAGGATATGCATCACTGGTTGGTGTTGCTTTTTGTTTGCTCAAAGGAAATGTAATCAAATTGTGAGGGCAGATACCGAGGCAACCATTAGCTTTGAGAAGGCAATTAACTCTCCTCTAACCATCAGAATAATATCCAGTGCTAAATATCCAGACTGTACTCTGCTGGCTTATCCTTAGCAGTCTTTCAGAAATTGTGAGGAAGACTATGATACATCTGGCAGGTGGCCAAGTAAAGCTCTCCAGACAGTTTATATGCCCAAGTGTGCAGCCAGATTTAGGACCCTCAGCTCAACTCTCCTCTAATGAGATTTGGTGTTCTGCAGCAGACTGCTGTAACCACCCTAGCTCAGATGTCTACTTGGGATTTAAATCCCTGGTTGTTTGAGCACTTTTAATTCCAGACTCTGCACTGTATAGCTTTGTCCTTGAGGTAGAAGTATCATAATTTTGCTGGTTTTTCCTCCTCAGCCCTAGGCACATTATCCTATAATTCAGGCTGTCTAACCCTATCCTATTGGGGTCTTCTGATTAACCTGTGCATAACAAATTCCTTGTTTCTAAAATGCAGTACATTTTGTTTGGTTTTGATTTGTTTGGTTTGTTTTTCGATTTTTTTTCCCCAGATATTTGCATTTTTAGGACTGATGTGTCTCATTCTAGCCATTGGCAATGGTATCTGGGAGCATGATAAGGGCTACTACTTCCAGGTCTATTTGCCCTGGGCAGAGGGTGTCAACTCTGCCTCCTACTCTGGGTTCCTCATGTTCTGGTCATACGTGATCATTCTGAACACAGTGGTTCCTATTTCACTCTACGTCAGGTACGTGCCAGAAGCTCCTCTCACTTTTGATCTTAGGAGAGATTTAGTTTTGCCTTAACTGGAAGCATCATTTTCCTTAAAACCTAACACAGCTCCATCATGGATGGTCCTACACAACCACAGTGACTCTTTTCTTGTTTCTGCTGCCTTCAGAAGGCTTTATCAGGGCTGGAGTGGGGACAGCAGCAAGCCCTGGAAGAGGAGAGGATGATTTTGCAGTTAAAGGGAAGGTGTAGGTGTGTAGGATGCTATAGGAGCAGGGCTGGAAGCCTGTCACCTTTAGCATCTTGATAACAGTGAATGAATGGCTTGTTCTTCGGGGTGGCTTCAGGACTGGTTGAGGATTGCCAGGTAAGGAGGTGTAATCAGGCTGAAGTACTTGATGCTATATGAGCTGTTGAGAGTGTTGTCTCTTTCCAGACAATGCAGAGCTGTGTTGGTTATTGGTGATAGACAAATAGGAGTGGCATGTAGGCAGTGTGACTGTGATGCTCTCAAAACTTGGGGCTAGGGTAGAGACTGCATAGTCCTGTTAAACATGTCACTGTACCTACCTTCAGTCAGCTTTGCTACTGAGTCTCTCTTTTGTGTTGGTAAACGTGAGGAATGAATTCCATTCCTGTCCCCTCAGCAAGGTGAAAATTCATGTCATCTGCGAGTTGATGCCACTTTTCTGGTTGTACTGAGTGACACGGTGTCTCTCTTGCTGTGGAGCTCACTGCTGTTGGAGACAGGGCTGTGCCTATCCCCTGCTACTGGGCTCAGCCCAGCCCACAGCTCTGCTGGAAACCATCTCCTAAAACAGCTTTAACTGACACCCACTGCTCCTGCCTCGCTTCTCAGGCCAGAAACTTCTGAAACTTTCCAAGTACTTTTATAAAGTGCTGCTTTATAAACAAAGGAAATGAGTTGCTGTAAGCTAAGCAGATCATTTCAGTGGGACTTGCTTCAGCAGTCCTTATCACAGACCACCTATGGTCAGATGAGTTCAACCTGTCATTACTTCAAAGTTGTCTTCTAATTGCTATTGAAGTGGTGGTGCTGAAGATAAAGAGTTTGTCCCTTAAGCTAATTTATATTCCATCACCTCCTCTTTCTGTTTCATCAGTGTGGAGATTATACGCTTGGGTAACAGTTTCTACATCGACTGGGACCGTAAAATGTATTACCCACTGAATGACACCCCAGCTCAGGCTCGAACCACTACACTCAACGAAGAGCTGGGGCAGATCAAGTACATCTTCTCAGACAAAACAGGAACTCTCACACAGAATATCATGTGTTTCAACAAGTGCTCCATCAATGGCAAATCCTACGGTATGTTTGTCTCACTCTCTGGGTTTTCTTCACTGTGTGCCTCTCCATCCACAGGGACTAAATCTGGTGTTCAGAAGACAGTGTTGTGTAAGGAGCTGCAGTGATCAAGGGTAAGGCTGCCCATCAGGGATGTCTGGACAGCCTGGTTGCATCTCTTGCCATCTATCAATTGTTTCCCCTTTTTTTCTTTTTTTATCCCTTTTTTCTACCCCACTGTTACCCCAGCTAAAGAACCAGCACTATTAGTTTCTCCTCATTTGTCCCAGATTTACTGTACTCAAATTTGGATGTTTTTTCATGATGTCATTAGTTAGGTAATCACAGCATTTTATGGTATTATTGACATCGTTAGCCAGATTTTGCTAAGTGTGCAAAACATGACATGTAACTCACATCACTCACTCCCTCCTAATCACTTATGAAATCAGCCATCCCTCATGGGCCTCATCTGCAAATTTTGTCAGCTTCTCACATTATGTCTCTCAGCAATTTCTTGTGTCATGACCAGTGATTTTCCACTTCCTTTTCAGGTAGTTGGACTAGTCAATGACTTGATCTTTGTATTTATACATGACATTCTTCACCTACCAGAAGAGCGAAAGGGAGTTGGAAAAAAATGGAAAACATGTTAGCTCTGTTGGATCCTAGAAGTCATTGATTTAAAAGGCTTGTTCATGCTATGGCCTCAGGCAGTTTTCTTCACACTGCTCAAGAGGTGCCAGCACTTTGCTAATTGATTAACATCATTAGATGCCCCAGAGAAATTAGTCACTGCTTATTTGTATATGAATGCTTGCTTTTCCTGTGTCAGACCTCCTGATGCATCAATGTGCCAGAAAGTTTGCATCTTTTCTCAGTGCTATCAACTGACTTAACAAAAGAAGATATTTCTTCCTATGAATCTGTGCATATCTGGAGACCACTTTGTCTCAAATAGTGTTACTATGATATCTAACATTAGTATTGCTAAATAGTTTGAAATTTCACCTATCAAGTGTCCTTAATTGACTTTTCTGAAGTGGATATCACCACCAACATGGATACAGGGTAAGGGTTCAAGAAATGAATGGGAAATACATGCAAAGAAGGCAAACAATCTATTGCCTGTAGTTTTCTAAATGTTTAGCTTCTTCCCACCACAGTACTTCTCTGCTGCTCAGGGGCATTCAGGAAAGCAGTTCCAGAAAGGATGATTTAGTTCTGCTCTCCTATGGAGGCTTAAGGGAAGCAGATGTACAAAAGCCTCTTGGCTATGGTTCCCAGGAATCAGACCTACAGGTTTTCAGAAGACATGTTTACTGTATTTCTTTCACACTTCTGGGGCCTTTGTGAAGGCACACCAGCACTACAATTGACTTTGGCCGCAGCTGAGGGTGCTGGTGCAAGCATGAGTCAATAATTCCTGTAATTCATTGCATTTCAATCTTATTTCAATGAGGTGTTGGGACTGGGTAGCCTTGGCACAGTCCAGACCTTCCTAGTGAAACTTTTCTCCAGGCAGAAGTTTTAACAATGTTTCTTAGAGATGACATGTCTTCAATTCCTGTCACCAGAAGGTCCATTCAGGGAGAATCAATACAGCAACCTTGCTACCTAGATGTGGGAAAAATGGGCTTTGAAAACTCTTTTTCTGTGGGTGTCCAGGGACTGCTGCAAATAGTAGCACCCAGGAGCTGGATTTTGAAAGAGAAGGTACAAGAGAAGTCATCCCATAGAAGCACTTTCATTTCCTACCTAGCATTAGAAGCCCTGTCCTCTGTGTTCAGCTCAAGACAAGTCTTCTTTACTCAAAAGCCAGTCACTTTTATGGTAACTGCTTTGTGTTTCAGGTATCTGTCAGTCTCTGGATTTTGTCATGGACCAACATAGAAACTGATTGTTATGTATCACCAGTTGTCAGTGCCCATGTCAATGTATGAAAACTTTTAAAATAGATTCTAGCTTAGAAACACTTGACCCAATTTTGTGGCTCAGAGACTGCACTTACCTGCAGTTTGTGGCTATAATTTCATCTTTCTTGCTTGCAGGTGATGTGTATGACATGTCTGGGCAAAGGATAGAAATAAATGAGGTAAGTGCTCAAGTGCTTTCAGTGGCCCTGGATAAGTACCAGTGGACACAACCCTGCATAGCTTATGTTTTTGACCCTGCAAGAGCTGATGCTCTTGATGCTCACAACAGAGATGTGTGTACCTCTGGATGTCAGAGAATTCCCAGAGTTAAGTTCTTTTCCAGTAAGCCTGGGTTAAACCTGCAGGTCAGGAACAGCTCGCTGTCCCCTCTGCTTCACCTGACTTTCTTGTGAATGGACGACTTCTCTTGAACTCTTGACCATTGGTGTTTGCTGCAGACTTGGACATTGTTGAATTTTATTAACCTAGACAGTTAACTAAAGCTTTAGCTAGGAATTAGTGAGTGCAGTTCACACCAATAGCAAGGTCACTGTCAAATTCCTCTACTGTCTGGACTTCAGAAAGTGTAAAAATATATAATTACTGCATTTTTCTTTAACCTCTGCTTGTGTGAACCAACACATATGTCCTCATTTCTAAAATGTCTGAAAGCTTCACGCAGTAATCCAAATAGCAAACAGCAAGATGATGATGAAAGTCCCACTCCTCCTTCCAGTGATTCATTTCCAGTCCATTTAGAACTTTAATTGCCCACTGCAACAGGCTATTTGTACTGAGTATTATGCCTCCAGCCTGCCCTCTCTCCATCAGCCTTGCCTGGGGACACACTGGACTCCTGCCAGCTGTCCACCCCACCCTGCTGCTCGTGACCCTGTCTGGAGCAGAGTCCTGCTGCCCACACATCCGCAGTGCTGCTGTGCCTGGACCTTCCTGCACAGACGAGTGTGGGAGGGGTCAGTCTGTGCTCTTGGGCTGGGTGCTGAATGTCATTGTGCAGAGGTCAAAAGGATTATTCCTGTCCTGGAAACTCTGAGCTCATCAGGGATGGGGCGGGAGTCAGAATTGTCCGAGGCAGGCTTGGCAGTCCATTACTCCATGACACATCATGTGGTGAGCTTCTGGACATTTCTTCAGTGTGTTCCACTCTGCTTGGGGCTCCTTGCTTTTTGACAAGATAGTCAGTGCCTGTGGAGTTTAATCTTTATTCAGCTGCCTGTCCTATTTTTTCCATATCAGGACTTTTTTCTGGCTTTGGGAGAACATGGTGGATAAGACAGACTTTAGAATTGTTTTAAACCATGTTCCCACATTCCACTATCACAGGCAGCCTTTGACATTGTGAGCATGATGCTTCCAAGCAGGCATGTGTTGAAGGCAGGCACTTCTTTGCTGTAGGCATCCATTGGCAGGGATCCTGTTGGTATATTAGCTGCTGCTCAGAGAGGCAGTTTAACTAATTAATTCTTAGCCTGAGTGCTGCTCTGCAAGGCACAGCTAGAGCCTGTCCTGCCCAATGATTAAATACCTTTCATGACCTCCCACTCCCTTAAATCCACCAATCTGTCACGAGCAGCCAGCCCTGCAGGGCAGGGTCCTTTGTAAATGCGAGGAGGAGAGAGGGGTTGTGTTGGACAGGCATTGGCCCACAGCCCTGTGAGAGCTCAACAAACCAAGCCGTGTTTTTTTCAGAACACAGAGAAGGTTGACTTCTCATACAACCCGTTAGCAGACCCAAAGTTTGCCTTCTATGACCACAGCCTGGTGGAAGCTGTGAAGCTGAACGATGTCCCGACGCACAGGTTCTTCCGCCTGCTCTCGCTGTGCCACACGGTGATGCCAGAGGAGAAGAAGGAAGGTGAGGGCTGCTGGGGGCACTGGAGTGAGGGGTTATGGTCACTTGCACCACAGCATGTCTTCTCTCCACAGAAGCTGTTGTTGGTCCTTTTGTCTCCTTGGTGGTTTTCTGTAGTGTACAGCTGCACATAAATCGGTGCCTTTGGAGATGCCACATGGGAAGAGAAAGGACCAGGGCCCCCACTCCCTGTGTGTTCCTGTGGTGGAGCTGACACTACTGCAAACACCACAGCTCTGGAGTGAGGAAATTGCAGGTGCCACAGCTTCCCTGATGTGGCAGAATCTTGCCCCAGTTTCTCTCTACTCTGCTCCTAGTCCCAAAAACCAAAGAGCATCTATCCACTGGAGACTCATTAGTTCCTCTCACTCAGTGTTTCCACAGCTACTAGGTCAGCCTGCTCAAATCCCAAACAGGATGAAAGCCATTCTTTAAAGGCTAGAATCAATTGACAGGTATAAAGTGAAAATACTGATCAGAAAGATACATGCAGATCTAACTAGAAGGGACTAAACCCAAGGATCCTATCTTCTCAGTGAGATGTTAAACTCCAAAGAGAGTGATTAAAAACCCCAAAAGAATCCAGGGTGCCTCTTGTACTCTCCTGGAGGATGTGTTGGTGGGACTTGGCGTTGTGTGGGCATAAAGTGCTTTCCAGGGCTGCACCTCTATGGATAGACTGAAAAGCAAAGGGATAATTGCTATATTATGTCTTAGATTTTGTATTTCTTTTAGCTCAGAAATGAGTCAGAAGCCACATTACTGGTTTTTTTTTTGTTTTTTTTTCTTGCATATCAGGTAACTTGGTGTATCAAGCACAATCTCCTGATGAGGGAGCCTTAGTCACTGCTGCCAGAAATTTTGGGTTTGTGTTCCGGGCTCGCACACCAGAGACCATCACTGTCGTGGAAATGGGAGAAACAAAAATCTACAAACTTCTGGCTATTCTTGATTTCAACAACGTTCGCAAGAGAATGTCTGTGATTGGTATGGTCCCTTTGCTACTTTCTTTCCTTCCTTCTTTTTAGGTTCTGGAACTGTCCCTTGTTCTGCTATGATGCGTTCTTCTAGGAGATCTCCTTTGCAATGTCTCCTTGAGTAACACTTATTTCTGAGGACTTGAGATTGGCTGCCCTGACTTTAAAATTACACAGCTACAGTGCCAGAAAGAGACTTATAGGAGGCAGGTGGGAGAAATCTCCACATCTGGACCACAGTTGTGCAAGCCAGTCTCCTAAAGACTTTCATATATTTTGCCCCCCTCATTACAATGCAGGAAAGGCATTTCTTCTAATCACAAACAAACTAAGAAACCCATTTTCCCAAACAGAAAATGGAGAAATTATTCAAGAAACTTTTTGCAACCTTTATTAACCCTCCAACATACTCTAATATTTCAGGAATGTTGCAATTGTAGTTACAGTTTACTGGTATAAAAGTAGGAGAAGTGTACCAGTTCCCTAAAAACAGGTTCTTGCTAACTTTTGAGTGAAGTTCTGTCTGTAGGGACAATGTAGCTCCTGCTCAGACCAATGCACTCTCTTCTTTTCTAAGCAGAGCTTGTCTTGATTCCTGGGAGTTTGCCGAAACTTGGGGAAATTCAGACACAGTAGAAACTGTTCTTGGTTTTGATGGAAAGGCTCTGTACCTTATAAGATTCAGTTTGGGATTTGTAGCATTTCATCTCCTCTTCCTCACAGTGCAGAGTCCAGAAGGTGACTTGACTTTATACTGCAAGGGGGCTGACACCATTCTTTATGAACTGCTTCATCCATCCTGCAACTCTCTCAAGGAGGAGACCACAGAGCACTTGAACGTAAGAGCTTCCTTCTCAACAACATCTCTGCATTTAGTGTTTTCCTTTTCACCAGCATACTTTGTCTTCAGGGAAAAAAAACCCTCGGATTTTAGAAACAGCACTTAAGCACCAATTCTAAGTTATGTAATAGAGAAACAAATTAATTTCTATGGCCATAGGTCTCAAATTAGTTGCCTAAGCATGAGCACCAGGTGCCATTTGGACTGCTGCAGGACAGTGAGCAGATCAAGGGAAGTGATTCTGTCCTTCTGCTCTGCTCTTCTGACACATCACCTGAAATACTGTCCAGCTTTGGGATCCTCAACATAAGAAGGACCTGTTGGAGTGAGTCCATGGCTACAAAGATGATCAGAGAGCTGGAGCACTTCTCCTGCAGCTGGGAGATTTGGGAGAAGAGAAGGCTCTAGGAAGACCTTATAACACCTTCCAGTACCTGAAAGGGTTACAAGACTACTGGAGAGGGACTCTTTGAAAGTAGATGTAGTGATAAAACAAGAGTTAATTGTTTTAAACTGAAAGACAGACAATTTAGATTAAGTATTAGGAAGAATTTCTTTACTGGAACAGGTTGTCCAGAGAAGATGCAGATGCTCCATCCCTTGTTCACAGCTGAGTTGGATGGGGCTCTGAGCAAACTGGTATAGTAGAAAGTGTCCCTGCCCATGGCAGAGGGGGTTGGAATGAGATGATCTTTAAGGTCCCTGCAAACCCAAGATATTCTATCATTCTATGATTCTGTAATACGAACAAAGATGGCAAATCCAGTGCAGGACATTTAGAAAACTCTGACCTGTTTCTGATGCACCTTCAATTCAAGCCTGGGGAAACACCTCCCAGAGAAACATTTCACAAATGCCTCTTTTCTGTTCCACCAAACACTGAGCTCCATATTGTCCATCTGAAAGCATGGCTGCAAGGAGCTGCTAAGATGCCATGACTAGCTGTGCTTATCCTGTGCATTTCAGCCAGAATTCATACCCTAGAAATATGGAACCCACATCCAAAATTTGAGGCTGTGTTCACCATTTATTTAGGTCTCACTGTTCTGGACCTTTTGTTGAGAAATACATGCCTGGGAAACAAATACCTGGTTAGTGAAAAGCTTTACAGCCAGAAAGTAGAAAAGCCCTTTTGAGTTATTTTTTCATAAGGACCATGGATGGCAATGATAAAATGGTCTGGAATTGCTATGTAAAAACACCCCAACATTTGCGGACTAAGGTGCCGTTTTTTCACCTTTCCTCTGCAAACTTTGCCAAGACACTTTTACCAGTCTGCTTTCTGAGGGCTCTTTGTAAGCCAGGTGACCAGACTGTTCTTCTTGGACCTATCTGCCTCACCACTGTCTTGCAGGAGTTTGCTGGAGAAGGCCTGAGGACACTCGTGGTGGCCTATAAAAGCTTGGAGGAAGAATACTTCCAGGATTGGATCAGGCGTCACCATGAAGCAAGCACTGCCTTGGAAGGACGGGAGGACAAACTGTCAGAGCTATATGAGGAGATTGAAAAAGACCTAATGGTTGGTAATTCAGGGAATCTGGGCCAAGCTGTGGGGGAGGCAGTGAGGGTGGTGGTTTGTCAACAAACAGCTCAGTATGACTTTGGTAAACACTGCTCTGCAAACAGCTCACTGGGCTGTGAGACAGGAGCAGGGTCAGAACGTGGCAGCCCTGGGTGTTCACTGGCACCTCCATCAGGAGCCCATAAATGGGGTGTAAGCCACCAGTTCAAGAGAATGGTTTTATTTTAACTCACGTGGGTGTCAGAGTAGCTTTCTCGTGATGAAGTGACATACCAGAGCCTGCAGGAGATGACGTGGACACAGATATTTCATAGCTGTTCTTTGTATGTGCAAATGGATGATCTATTTATTTTCCAGCCTTTGAAATGGTAGGCAGTGAATAATTCCCAGTGCCTCTGAGAGAGTCTCCTTTGTTCTTCCAGCCCTGGGCAGGATGGGTATATGATATCCATGAACATGTTTGTGTCAATTTGAAATAGAGCTATACTGTGATCTTCGAGTCGTTCTCCTCTCCCTCTGTGTTATTACAGTTTTTAAATGCCCTGGAGGATTTGCCTGTGTTTTACTGCCATGAATAATGAATGAAAAGCATGTGTGTGATCTGAGGAGAAGCAATCCAGCTATTGCACTCGTGGCAGTGCTTTCTTGAAACCCCAGAAATCCTGGCAGACACCTTTGCTCCTTCCATTAGCTGTATGTTCAGAATGCCATCAGAGCCCAGGGAATGAGCAAGTGTGAGCTGGGGAAATGCTGGCCTTTGAAATTTGTATCAAGGACTACTGTAAATCAGGGATTGCACAGTTTTGAGGACCCTGTAGAGAAGTTCTGTCGGAGCTGTTACTACATTGGTAACACTCACAGCTGATGTATGAGGGACATCCCATGCCAAAAGGGATCCCAGGCTTAAAACCAACCTCTGAATTTATTCTCCAAGCAGCAGGAGGTGGGTGGCAGCAGTGAAACCGAGGCAACAATGAAATCTCCATGTCCTTTTGATAACAGGTTAAAGTCACCAACTATCTGCAGAGCAGCACAGCTGGGATCAAGTACCACAGCAAAGGAGGTTTGGGGACACAGATCCAGGGTCCTTGTTCCTCTATTAAACCTCTATCTGCTGTGAAGGGAACACATGGAACAACACAGACCTGTAGCTCTGCAAGCATTCTTGCAAATAATTTCATGCATATTCATAATCCATCAGAGCCTGGGTGGATTAGAGCCTAGAACATCTGCAGGATCAGGACTATATTTTTCCAGTAAATTTGCTGAGGAAGAATGACAATCAGTGCAACCTAATTCCTGGAGATTTCATTTGTGTTTGCTTGAATAATTAGGTTTAATGCTTTCTCCTTTGGTAGCAGTGGGAGGACTTAACCAGCTCCTTGCCATTTCTGTTAAGCTGCTAGGTGCCACAGCCATAGAGGACAAGCTACAGGATGGGGTCCCACAGACAATTGAGACTCTTGCCAAAGCCAACATCAAGATATGGGTTCTCACTGGAGATAAGCAAGGTAAAGGCACCACAGCTCTGGATGTTTCTCTTCTGCTCCCCTGCTGGGGTTCTGCTAGACCTTCTCATTCTTTGGAAACTGCACAGAAGACAAACTTAGAGAGAGGGCTTTGCTTCATTGCCAGTTATGCAAAATTTCAGTTAACTGGAATCAGACCAGATGACTGTGGTTGTGCCTGTCCTTAATTTCTGTCATGAGAGTGGAAGCAGGGTGAAGGCAGCATCCTGTGTCTTGAGAGGTGACAGTAAGCATCCCACAGTCCCTGACATTAGCTATGGAAAGATGTCACCTTCATCCAGTTGATCATTCAGGTGAAGAAGGTGGAAAAAATTCTTGTCCTGCTTTCCAGAAATTTTAATCTTAAAGTGGACGTTTGGTACATTCGAGTTTGCATTGAGTTTTTGGTTTCTGGCTCTCAGCATCCCAAATAGAAACAAAGGAAATATAAGCTTTTGGAGGTGGAAAGAGCAGCAAATAGACCCCAGTTAATTCTTTTGGAGACATGGTATTTTCACTGAAACAATGGTGTTTCAGTGAGGTCAAAAGTGTTTGGAAATAATTTCATCCAAGATATGAGCAGAGATATTCTGAGAAAAATGAAACAGTTCATTTTGTCATGTCCCAAATGCAATAGTTTTGCTATAAAATACCAAAATATCTTTTTCAGAATTTTATGGAAAAAATGTCATATTCTTTTTCAGAGCTGTGGTTTGGAGCTTTTCTGGAAGTAGAGAGAAGCAAATTAAAAATCCCCAAAAAAAAATTTGCATCAACATGAAATGCTTTTAGTTGCTCCAAGTATGTTGGTAAAGGGTGTTGGTCAATTTTGGTAGAGTTATTTTTTCCTGTGGTCCTGTGAAGTCAAATTTTCTGCTACATGCATCAAATTGACTCTCCTGGCTCTCTTACTTTTGACTCTGAAAGGCCACAATCTCTTTTGAGTCAGAAAGGGAGCTTTTGTCATGTGAACAAAAAGGCTACAGAAATGTGTGAATTTGGGGCTGCTGAGGTGGATTATCATTCTGGTTTATCTTCCCCAGAGACAGCAATGAATATTGGTTACTCCTGCAACTTGCTGAATGATGACATGGCAGATGTTTTCATTATTGAAGGCAGCACATCTGATGATGTACTGAATGAGCTGAGGTAAATGGCTGAAAAACAGTCTCAGTGCTGTGCACTACCACTATCTGTGTTTTGTATCTTTCCACCTTCTTTTTTTCCTGTCAGCTTTCCTTGCTGCAGTTCATTCAGGGACCTTAGATAAGGCAGAGCTGCCTCCCTGGAAGATCCAGAAGCTAAACACAGTGAAGAAATCTCCTCTGAGAGTAAATGCTGAAGTTTCTTGATCCAAGAACTCAAATTAAATAAAAGTAAAAGAAAGCAGAGTCAGATAGGGAATATCAGCTGAAATGACCATGAAGTGATCCTAAGCCACAAAGGCTTTTATTTGGCTGTTGCTGTGCTGCTGTTGCCATTTATTCACATTGCTGCCCTTTGTCTGGGTATTTCCTTTGTCTGGGTATTTCCTTTGTCTGGATACTTCCTTGGCAGTATCTGGGAACCTCCTGCCTCCCTCACCCCCTCTGTAGACACAGGTTCTTAGGTAAAGGTGGAAAATGGGAAAAGTTTGCAGTGTTTTTCTCTTGGAGTAGATGGCTGCCAGACAACATGCACAGAAAATTGGATGTCCTTTGGGTTACCATCATTCATGATGCTGAGGTGGTTTGTTTGACTTAAAATCAGCAGAAGTTTAGCAACACTTGTTAGAGTTTCAGAAATGTGGATGATCTGTGCAGACAGCAGGAGTTCAACAGTGCATATTGTTGTAGGGATACAGTAAAAATTGGACTGAACTATCAAAGGGAAACACTGAGGTTTCTGTTCTCATAAAGTTGCTTTTACATAACATATATATATTTGTAACATTTTCAGATTTTAATTATTATCCTGGGTTTCTCTTTTTTTTTCTTTTTCTTTTTTTAAATTTTTTTTTAGGAATGCAAGGAAAAAGATGAAGCCAGACTCCTTTCTGGACAGTGATGAAATCAACATTCAGTTTGAAAAGCCTTCGAAAAAACAGATAATTGTACCTGATGAGCAAGCAAATGGGGTCTATGGTCTGGTTATCACAGGCCACAGCCTGGTAAGGAAGGTTCAGAGCCTTGGTAGGGATGAGGTCCCTGAAGAACTTAACTGCAAGACATATTGGAAGTCTGAAAAAAGCTTTAAAAATTAAACTCTACAGGACAAGGGTTTTTTTTTCCCCTGCTTGAAGATTGGGTTTAGTGGTTATCTGAGGCATCAAAGGTGACAGACAATGTTTCAGAAGATGTTTCAGGAATAGAAAACAGTTGGCCTTGATCTTTGGTGAGCAAGAGGGATAGAGTAGCTGCATCCTATTTAATTTGTGGAAATATACTAGAAAAATAACCACGTTTGTGTTTGCTGCAAGAAGATAACATGAGATGTGGGCTTCAATGCCAAGGACATACTCTACTAAATATAGCTGAAAGTACATATGATTAATTTATAAGATATAGATCTTATCACTTAACTAATATATTGATCTCTCCCACGATGTTTTTCCAAGCAAACCAAAGCAATACAATCTATACTAAATTGCTAAGTGACAGATGAAGGACTGCTTGGCTCTGAAGGGTTCACTGTTGATCTAAAACAGCAGTTAGCTGTCATCTGCAGAGGGTTATTCCACATCTCTCTGATGCTCAGTGTTTGCATTACCTGTTTAGAAAGAGAGCAGGTAACAACAGGCTGGGAGAGAGTACAAAGAAATCTGAGTCAGGCATGATATGGAAAGCATGGGGGGAAAGTGAGTCAGTTGGGATTTCTGAGCCTGGAGAATACTCATCAGTCTTGGTAACACTCTTCAAATTATGAGGTAAACAAAGTAATGGAATTAAACTGGGGTAAGAGAGTTCTGGATAAAATGTCTTCTGGTGAGAACAGTGAAATTCTGCAATAAATTATCTCTGCTAGGAAATTTTTTAGAACGAGTTAGAGGAGAGAAAAACAATTTAGATAAATTCAAACCTGTCTGCAAGGAAGGTTTAATTTATGTTAGATTTATTTATCTGTTGTATTTTACTTTCCCAGATCTCAGTGAAAGCAATACACATATTTAGAAAGTTCTGGGAGGTGCTACCACCCAAGGTGCTTCTGTTCCCTGTGGTTTCTACCTTTCTTAATGTCATCCCAGAAACTTTCACTCTCAGTTCTGTACAGAAAATTACTACTAAGAAAATCTCATATTTCTCTAGTTTTGGCTAATATGCCATGTATACAGACCCCAAACACTCTCAGACAGTGCCTAGGTTGTTAAATAACCTTTTTCCCTCTTTCACATTCACTTACTTTTGAACTCCAGGGCCATCATCCGCTTTAGATTCCCACTGCAAAGCAGACAAGAGGTCTGTCAGGTTTGGTCCATGTGCCTTGCTGGAAGTCCCTTGCCTGCTCCTATTCCATCTCTGCAGTGCAGTGGCAGAGATGGTAAAGCTTTCTTTATGTTCCTGGAAAAACACACACTCACCCACCCACCCCCCTGGCAAGGGGATGGACCCACACAAAGAAAGTCTGCATCCAGTCCCCATAGCACAGACACAATGAATTTCACCAAGACTACGGTTTTCTCCTCAGTGGGGATCACAGGGACAGTGCAGACAAATCTAGGTGTTGTTTATTTATTTCTATGAGCTTGAGCAATGGTGGCAGTGCTGACACTGTTCCCCACTCAGCACCTGCTGAGGGCTCTATCCCTCAGCAGAGGGATGGAGGGCAGTGCTGGGCTATGCACACATCTGGTCTTACCTGAGCAAAGCAGTGAACAGGAACTTGTCAGCATCCTTAATGGCATCATCATGCCAGTTGATTTGTATGCACCTTCACCATTAATATACAAAGTGATAACATTTTGCTGGTGCTGTGCAGGAAGGATGCTGAAGCAAAAGCCACCTCTGACTGCACTGACCAGCAGTGCTCAGGTTGAGCCATGAGAAGGTCTCCTGCTGAGCCAGCCTGCTGCCATGACAGAGGAAAAAGGGGACACTGGTGACTCACAGCTCTCTGTTTCAAAAAGAAAGACTGTCTGCCTTACACAGACAGGGCAGTGGGCCTGCTGTAAGGGCTCTGAGCAGGAGTGAGCCTTGTAGATTCCTTCCGCATATGTCTGCTAAAAAGAGACAAAAAAGAACAGAGCCAAAAAGCATGATCTGAAAGAAATGTGAAAAGCTCACAGCGCTCCCTCCTCCTCATGCAGAGCTGGAGGGGTAACTAGACATCCAATTATCTCAGTGCTTCTCAAATAGAAATAACACAGATGACTGATTTAAAAGGTCAGCACTCAGGGTAAAGCAGCCTTCTCCCTAGTTTTGTGTTTTACTTTGTCATGCCCACCTGAGCTTTACTTTTTACATGTTTTTTTTTAAATTAAGCACTTAACTAATTGAAATCTTTCCTATTTATCTCCCAGAGCTTAAATAGTAATCCAAGAGGGATGAGCAGAGACTCTCTCACATGAAGATACACAAGGCTGTCTCAGGCACTGCAGCAGTTCCTGCTCTTGGTGTTTGACACTTCTGCCCTCTGTCAGGTCACAGCAGCCAGAGCAGCTGTGGTGCATGCCCAGGTGTTGCTCACACCCAGATGTGGTACATATCCAGCTGTGGTGCACACCCAGCTGTGGTGCATATCCAGATGGGGTTCATATCCAACTGTGGTGCATATCCAGCTGTGGTGCATGCCCAGGTGTTGTTCATATCCAGATGTGCATATCCAGATGTGATACATATCCAGATGTGGTGCATACCCACCTGTGGTGCATATCCAGCTGTGGTGCATGCCCAGGTGTTGTTCATATCCAGATGTGGTGCATATCCAGATGTGATGCATACCCAGCTGTGGTACATGCCCAGGTGTTGTTCATATCCAGCTGTGGTGCATATCCAGATGTGGTGCATAACCAATGTGCAAGCTTGTGGGTATAGGGTGCACAGCATGATGTGCAGTGTGGATGCTCCCTGTGGCTGGGTGGATGGATCACCAACATGAGTGGCTGTAAGAGGCTGGCTCAGCTGTCGTGGCCCCCCTGCTGCATCCTCTTTGTCAGCCCAGGAGCTGCTGTGAGCCTGCCCTGAGCACTCCCTTTCTCCTTGCCAGGCTTATGCTCTGGAAGGGAACCTGGAGCTGGAGCTGGTGAGGACTGCCTGCATGTGCAAAGTGGTGATCTGCTGCCGAGTCACTCCCCTGCAGAAGGCACAGGTGGTGGAGCTGGTGAAGAAGTACAAGAAGGCTGTGACCCTGGCAATTGGAGATGGTGCCAACGATGTCAGCATGATCAAAAGTGAGTGATGGCCAAACATGCCGCAGCAGGCTGCCTCCAAGGGGTGTTTGCTCTCTGAGGTGGGCTAGCATTAGGAATGCATATCTGAGTGCCTCCTGTACCACCTTCTTTGTAGAAATAAATGTCTGTGACTCAAATTTTGGCAGATCTCTACAGAGCACTCTCAGTACAGGTTAGCTGTTCTCCCTCCTTCTGGGTCACACTGGGCCCCTTCAGGAGATAAGGTTGCACTAAGTGCCTAATTTTTTGTTTCTACCTCAGAATGGACAAAACGATTGGTCTCAATGATCTTACAGGTCTTTTCCAGCCTAAATGACTGTGATTCTATCAAAAGCCCACATGGGCTGTGATGTGTCAATCAGTGTGTCTGCACAGCCACCATCACAAGGGCAATGTATATAACAAACATTTTATATCACAGAGGGCCTGACTCAAAGCAGAAATAAAATCTTTTTGCCTGTAAATATTCTGTATAATATTATGCAGTGTGGGTTTTTTTTCATAATTTCTTTGTGGGCTGTTTGTTAATTACCTCCCTTGAGTACAGATGGTGGGCTTCCAGGCCTCTCCATCCTTGAGCATCATTTGATGCTGCATTACCTCAGTGAATTTATGAAAAAAAGTCCTAACTAGGTATAATTAAATTAAGATTATTCAGAAAGACCTATTGCTAATCTTCCTTGCGTTAATTTGCAAGAATTGATTAACTGGAGCTTTTTAATTAAGAAAGAAAAGGCTAACTAGAGAGCTTCAAGGGAGATAAGTCAGGCAATCAGTAAAGAAAGAAGAAAGTTAAAGTGTACATAATAATTAGAAACTAACCCACTCCCCCCACAAGAGGATTGAGACTGGGATTTTATCATTTCAGTTCAGTGGAAACCACTGAATCTAGCCAACCTTCAGCCATTAAGATTGTATTCATTTGTTAAAGCTGTATAATTAGCTGTCACATTAAACTTATGTCCATATTTAATAAATGCAAGTTACTATTAAGAAGAATGTGACTATTCCATCTAATTATTTGATTGAACTAATAAAGCTCAAGGAATGTAAAAAGACTATAGTCTGCCTTTCAGCACAGTGTTTGAGAAACTTTAAAATGTTTTAAAGATTTTGCCTGTCTGGGATGATGTTTTAAGGCTGGAAGGACATGCATGCATGCAAATAGAAGTCACATGTCAATATAAATTATTGTTTCATAACAGCAGCTGTTATGGACAACATTATTTGTGTTGCTGGAAAGCATTCAGAAAAAAAACATAAACTGTCACTGAACCAAAAATTTCATTCAAATAATAAAAACCCACTTAAGGGAAGTATATCACAGAGCCAAAATCATAGTGCTGCTGAAAGAGCATGGGAATGCTCATGGGAATTTAATGCTGAAAGAATTAGTGCACCAACATTTTTTCATTTTTTAATAACTTTCTGACTTTTTATGAAGGCTGTGGGGTTATTGACAGGGTGTTCAGTGCAGGACAACTGATTTTAAAAGCAGGTGTGATGACGTGACCCACCACCTTCTTGTTGCAGCTGCCCACATCGGGGTGGGCATCAGTGGCCAGGAGGGGATGCAGGCGGTGCTGTCCAGCGACTTCTCCTTCGCGCAGTTCCGCTACCTGCAGCGCCTGCTCCTGGTGCACGGACGCTGGTCCTACATCCGCATGTGCAAGTTCCTCAAGTACTTCTTCTACAAGAACTTTGCCTTCACCTTGGTGCATTTCTGGTATGGATTCTTCTCTGGCTTCTCAGCACAGGTAGGTTGTCCCGTCTCTGAGGGTCTCTTCAGGCTTGAGACCTCCCCAGAGAGGGCATGCAGGTGGTCAGAAGTCTGGTTCTCTCAGAGGCACCAGCAAGAAAGCAGCTTGAGACGACCTTGTGTTGTTTTGGGGCTGTTTATTTATCTTATCTTAAAAATGTTTCTGCCAGCTCAGCACAGGTCTGCTCTGCAGGTCGACCATTGCAGAAGAACCCTGGGCAGGCTGTGCCAAGGCCTTTATACTCCAAACTATGTATACAATATTTACAAATTTTCCCCAATGCCATGCAACCTCTTTACAATGTCCAGTTCTTTCCCCATCCAATCTGTGATTCCCAGGGTACAACTTCAACATGGATGACATGAAGAAGAAGGAGGAAGAAGCCCACCACACCCAGGATCCTCCATCTTGGCCACATGGCTCTTAATATAAACAATCTAAAAAACTACTTATACTACATTCTAACATTCTAATTTACACTCAACTCATCATTATTTTCTGTGTCTCTTCTCTCAATGTGGGCAGATTCTCCCAAGGAGCCAAATCCAGCCCCTGCAGCTCCTGGGCAGCACTCGGGGGTCTCTGAGGGGCCTGCCAGGGGGGTTTTTGCATCCCCAAAGGAGCCAGGGAGATACCCTGGACTCCCACAGTAGGTCTAGCTTTGGTGTTGTCAGGAGATGGTGGGAGGGCGGCACCTCTCCTGCAGAGAGCGGCTGGGGGAGGAGGGCTGGTCCAGCTGCCACATGAGGAAGCCTCAGGGAGATCTTAGAGCACTTTTCAGTACCTGAAAGTGCTGCAAGAGAGCTGTAGAGGAACTTCTTAGCAGGGCCTGTTGCTATACAGCAGAGGGTAATGATTTTAAACTAAGCTTAGATTGATTCAACAAAGATGTTTTTTACAATGAAGTTTGTAAAACACTGGCAGAAGTTGCCCTGAGAAGTGGTTGATGCCCCCTTCCTGGAAACATTCCAGGTCAGGTTGGATGGAGCTCTGAGCAACCTGACCTAGTCGAAGATGTCTGTGCTGATTGCAGGGAGATTGGTTTAGATGAATTTTGCAGCACTTGTCCAACCAAAACCATTCTGTAAGTCTATATCCAGTGTTTTCAAGCAAAGTATCTAGAAATACTTTACAAGGAAATAAACTAATCCATATCTCCCATCTCACTGAACAAACTCTGTCTTCTTCAGCCACATATAGGATGTAAAACACGTATTATTGCCTCCATTGTGCTTCTGCTGGAGGATGGATCACTGGAGACAAAATAAATATGTATTATAGAATCATATAATCATTAAGGTTGGAAAAGACCTGCAAGATCCTCGAGTCTAACCATGAACCTAACACTGCCACGTTCACCACTAAACCCAGTGCCACATCCACGTTTTTTAAACACTGACCACCCTTTCAATGAAGATGTTTTTCCTAATCCAATCTAAACATTTTCCAGCATTTAGGTACATTATGAAGCACATATATCACTTGCAAGATTTTCAAAAGTAATCAAAGTGATTATGACCATCAGCTGGTGACACAGATTAGAGTTTGGTGCAGATTTTGTAGTTAGCATATTTGGAGCAAGCAGTTTAACCCTAAGATGCCTGTGGGCATCAGGAGCTTGCAAGAGGAATACATCTGGAGCGAAAAAAGTGATGCTGGTTCATGGCAAACCAGCTTCCAACTAAACACAGACGTGGGGATGAAGATATCCAGGGACTGGGGGTGCAGAGGGATCCTGCTCTGGCTACAGCCAGCAATGGGTGCTGAGCAAACTGGGCTGGTATAATGTGGTTCTTCCCCTGTTTAGGGATGCTGAACTTGACTCATCCCTTTTGTCTCAGTAACATCTCAAAGGTGCTGCAGCAAGAAATTGCACATACTTTCAAAGAAATGGAAAACACAGCTTTTTGCTAACTTCACTTGCTTTGTTTTTGTTTTTTTCCCCCCAGACTGTCTATGATGAGTGGTTCATTACACTTTATAATTTGGTATACACCTCTCTCCCAGTGCTAGGAATGAGTCTCTTTGATCAGGTACTGTTTCTGTCATCACTTTGCGGGATTTTATTTGTAGGGGTTTTGTCTCCAGATCCTTTTTGTCTACCTACTGTGGTAACCCCTGAAATAATACCCTGAAAGAGAGAGCATGGACCACAAAAAATGATGCACCAGAGAGAGAGTGTATTCCCTCCTAGTCATATGATTTAGGTTTAGGTATAATGTAACAAGGAGTTGAGATAAGTAATATTACCTTGATTTGGCCTGTAGGTTTCAGTGTGTGATGAGGTTTTTTGGGTTAGGTTGCTGCCTACAGCACCAGCTGCCATTGCAACCTTCCCCTGGAGCAGTCATACCCTACTACTTGTGTTCCTGGAGCCTGCCAAGTGACTTCCTAATGACCAGACAAAACAATTAATTAACTGGATCTTTGAAACTAGAATTTGCAAGTTCAGCCTTTTTAGTGAATTATTTCTGCAGTAATTTCACGCAAATTTCAACCTCATTTTTACTGTTTGACTAGACAAATGAGCAATAAAGCTGCTCTATATTCATTTTGCAAGTTAAATAAATAGGAATTATCTGCTTTCCAGTGACTCAGTGCTCCACTCTGGACATTTAAGGGATCCAAGTCAGACAGCCTTGCCTGTGTTTCTAACCCTGAACTTGAAGTCAATTCTCTGGAGAACAGACCATGCAGTCTGCTTTAGATGAAGTGTATATTCTTTCTTATTTTATCAGCTGTCAATATTTTCTTTTTTTTAAAGCACAAGAAAGGTAAAATACATTATGGAAAATATGCATTTGTGTTCATGAAGAATTTCATTGATATTCTGAAAAATGTAAACTAGGAATCTATTGCAATTTGATTTAAAGGGAAAGCTAAAATACTGATAATAAATTTGCAAGGCATAAACTTGAATGCTTCTTCTTTAAAGAAATTTAAAACTTATTAATTCTTATTGAGGGCATTGCAAAGGCTTACAAACTAGGTTTTTTGGTTTTGTTGTTTTGTTTTTTTTTTTAAAGAATTAACTATAGTAAAATTAACTATAGTAAAATTAAATATAGTAAAATCATCGCCAGGTGACCTTGGGATGTGCCATGCCAGTAAGCACAACTGAGTGAATTGTGTGCTATGGCTTTCCTCATGGGAATGCATGTCACAGGGACATGGCAGCCCTAACAGGGTCTATGAGTTTGGTTGGGTAGCTCCCAGCAAATCTGACTGTCTCCTCTCTGCCTTCAGGATGTGGATGATCGCTGGAGCATGCTGTTCCCTCAGCTATATGTGCCTGGCCAGCAAAACCTCTACTTTAACAAGGTGGTGTTTGTCAAGTGCATGTTGCAAGGGATCTACAGTTCCCTCATCCTCTTCTTCATCCCCTATGGGGCCATGTACAATACCATGAGGAGTGATGGGAAGGCCATTGCTGACTACCAGTCCTTTGCTTTGATGGCCCAGACCTGCTTACTGATTGTGGTGTCTGTCCAGGTAAGGTATCCCAGGTAATATTTTTAGGAATTAGTTGTTGTTTCACAATGACAGCATCTGGAGGGCCAGCTGGGGCCTTGACAGCATTGTATTTGCTACTGCATTGTGCATTCTTGCAAAAAAATATAAAAATCTCTTGACATAGATTAGTCTTCTCAGTTCAACAGAAAAGGAGATTTTTATGTGATAAAAGATCAAGGTGACAGGAAAGAAAAGCCTTTGCCTTGGGAAGATTGCAGTCATAACAGACAAATCAGTTAAGGCAGGAAATAGAGAAGGATGTTCTAGTTTTGTGGGAAGGGTTTGAAGCACAGGGCTGCCTGTCTGCCATCAGGCAGTTATTTATAGGTTCTCCATTATGGAGATGTCTCTGCAGCCTGGCCCAGTGCATGATGTATGTGTGACGCAGCCTGAACTTGCTGGAAGAAGTAGCTAGGACTTAGTGGTATAAAATTCAGATGGTACTATCAGGATGAGAGAGAGATCTTAAAAGAACACCAATCAATCACAGTTCCCTGGATAATAGTTTCTGCCTTCTGAAGTCTTTGCAGGCTTGTTCTCCTAACTTTTAATGTTACATCACAGCTTAGGAGAGGGGAAATAAAGCCTGAGTCGTTTGAAGTTACTGTGTTCAGCTCTGGGGCTCTCAGCATAAGAAGGATGAGGGCCTGTTGGAGAAGCTCCATGAAGTTGATCAGAGGGCTGGAGAACCTCTGCTGAGGAGGCTGAGAGCATTGGGATTGTTCAGCCTGCAGAAGAGGATGTTCCAGGGAGACCTCATTGCAGCCTTAAAACACTTAACAGGGGCCACAAGAAAGCTGGGGAGGGACTTCTGATAGGGGCATGTGTAATAGAAGAAGAGCTACTGACTTTGAAATGAGAGTGGGTTTAGATTAGATACTACAAACAAATTCTTCCTGTGAGGGTGTTGAGGCACAAGTTGCCCTGAGAAGCTGTGGCTGCCCCATCCCTGGAAGTATTCAGGATGGGTGGGGCTCTGAGCAACCTGGGATAGTGGGAGGTGTCCCTGTCCATGGCAGAGGGTTGGAACAGGATGATCTTTAAATATCCTGTCAATATATGATCCCTCAATATCCTGTCTCCAGGGCTGGCCAATAGTGAATAGTTGAGACAAGAGCAGCAACAGGGTAAAGGCCATAATCCTGCCTTGAATGGTTTCCCAGAATCTTATGATTTGTGACTTGCTGTTTCTTGAGACTTGAATGAATAGCATTCTCAGGGTGGGTGTACAAAGCAGAGGAAAAGCTGTGTTCAGCACAGACCTGCTAAATAAGGAAGGCACTGACAATAGCTGGATGGCTCTGTTCTTTCAGATTGGCTTGGACACTTCTTACTGGACAGTTGTCAACCAGTTCTTCATCTGGGGCAGCCTTTCTGTTTACTTTGCTATCACCTTCACCATGTACAGTGACGGCATGTACCTGATCTTCACAGCCTCCTTTCCCTTCATTGGTAAGCCCTGGGACAAATCTGGATTGCACTCAGAATGGACATACTGCAGGGCTTAAAGTTTCCAAGTATTTCTATGTGTGTTTCAGGATATATTGTTGCCTTTTTGGATAGAAATGCCAGGATATTTCTGAGGGTTGCTGGGATTTATTTTGAATCCCATCCATCTGGGTGAATGGATGCCATGTTCCCTTCCTTGTGTAAGAGTGGCAATTCCCATGCAGTCATGGGAATGGTCCTTTAAATAAACCTAATGAGCTGGATAGAGTGCTTTCTGCTGCTCTTGTATATTTGGGTTCCAGGTATCCAATTTTTACAGCTATCTAGGAGCATCTTATTTGTAGATGTGTGTTCTCTGTAAATAAGTTAACATTTTGGCATAGGAAGGCATAGAAGTACAACATCCAGTCAGACTTGAGAAAAATGCCATGTGATTATGGTGAGCCATCTGCCAGGTTAAATGGCAAATTCCCCAACAACAAAACATACCAATAGTGCCAGGTCATTGTAGTTACTTTACATAACAGATTACTGAACACATACAAAAAAAATGAAGGATAAAAAAATGAGTCCATCTCCTGAGACTTTGACCAAGAAGAACATGTAAGTAAGCAAAATTATTCATATGTTTTTAAAAGCTCTGTGCATCCATAGCCAATACAGATACAACATTGTTATGAGTATCTACTTCTGAAATCCCAACGTTTTTTATTTCAAGTTTCAGATTTTTGTATTAATCAATGCCTTCATTTTGTAACTGACTTTTTCAGTAAAAACTTGATTTGTTTATCTTCACTGCAACAGCAAGGGGCTTATCCCACTTAAAAATATCTGAGATGCAGGTCAGTTGGTCAGTTATTGCAACATATTTTTCAAGCAGATGATCACATCTACTTTGAGATTACTTTTAGAATCAAAAATGCTGAGTGAGAGAAGACAGAATGTCTGTTCAGTTGTGGACAGTTGGATTGGTTGATCTTTAAGGTCTCTTCCCACCCTGAGGATTCTATAAGGATTTTAACTCACTTACCAGGGGTATCTTATCTGCTGCTCTGTTATTACTACATTGGTCAAAGAAGTCATAATGCTGAGGGCTACCTAGGATCCCAGTCTGAAACTACTTTTAAGGAAAGTGTTTCAAGTCTGGACTGAGACAATTTGTTTACTTGAATTTCAGTGAGGTTGTATTACAGCAGAATTTGGCCAACTGAAGAGAAAACATTCAGCAAATATACTGCCAACACCAGCATCATTAAGCCCTGTAATGAGGGTTTTGCAGACTGTTTGTTCTGTCTTACATTCCCTCTGTTCTGTAAAAGCCACAAGTGAGCACTTTTGTTCCAAAGGAGGTGTCAGTGACTTGCCACCACGTGGCAGTGGTGCTGCCAGGACCCCCATTAGGCTACACTGTCTGTGCAGATCCCCAGAGCAACACATGCTCCTCTCATAAAGAGCTGTGATTCCCATCATCTGCCAGGCAGAGCCAGTATTCCACATCCTTTAGGGAATGGTGCTGGTAAACAAGAAAGGAGTATTTCTCCCTTTGCACTATAGTCCTGGAAAAAGTGAGAGTCCTGGGCTTCTGCTTAAGATCTTATGAATGTTTATTCTAATCCTTTAGTGAGATTTGACTCTTCACAGAGAGAAAAGATCCACTCTGACACCCTTGTCCACCTGGGTTGTTGCTGCAATCATGTCTGTACATTGCATTTTTCTTTGCTCCTCTTGGACAGTGACACTGGCTTTGCAGTTCTCTCTGCAGCCAGTTGATTTCACTGTTGGAGATGATGCCTGCCTTGTATTTTGGTCTGTTTGCCAGGAGCTGTGAAATCACAGACAGCAGCAGGGAACAATGGTGGGAGATGCTGCGCTTGATGTTTTAATAATGGGTTTGTTCTCCAGGTACGGCTCGGAACACCCTCAGCCAACCCAATGTGTGGCTGGCCATCTTCCTCAGCATCACCCTCTGCGTGCTGCCAGTGGTGGGCTTTCGATTCCTGAAGGCTCAGTTAAAGCCAACCCCCAGTGACAAGGTAAGGAGACACCTTGTCAAACCAGAAATCCTGCTTACCATGGCCTGGGCTCACCTGGAGCCACATTGCACGGGCTTGGCATCACCTGTTTGTGTCCCTGTCATTGCCATCTGCCTGTCCCTTACTCCCCAGAGGAGGATTGAATTTGGGGTTTGGCACAGTTCAAACCATCTGCAGCTGGGACCAAGGCTGAGATTATTCAGATGTGGATTAGACTGCTCTGAGGCAGGAAAGCTGCACTATTTTTAGGTGCAGGGTTTAGCGGTGTGGCTCAGTGGCAAAGGAGTGGCATGCTCCTCCTGCCCTGACACTGTGTAGTTTTTAGCCTGGCAGACTGCAGGCTTTCCCCCTCCATCAGGGAATATGTGCTTGCGGAGGATATTTTTATTTATTTCAGAATTTACTTTTAGTAGCCAATGGCTAGGAACCATCTTCCCTCCTGTTCCCAGGAAGATGAGGGCACCAGGGCAAGGGGAGACAGGGGGTGATGGAGCAGGCAGGGAGCACACTGCTCACTGCAGCCCAGGGGCCATCTAGATCATCAGCTCACACAGAGCTCCCCAGCTCGCTTCCAAGCAGGAGCATTTGCTGAAGGCTGCTGCCACCTCGTGCCTCCTTCCTCTCCCTGCACTGAGCTGCTGTGTACTGGGGTCAGAGCACAGCCCAGGGGAGAGCACCGCAGGTGACACACTCCCTGGTCACCCTCGGGATGTCTGTGGAGCTCCACAGGTTCTCTCTGACTGTAGGAGAACGTGTTAGGGGAATTCTCAGCCCTTGCAGAGAGGATAGGTGGGTGCTGGAGAAGACAGAGAGCACTATGGAGGTCATTTGACACAGTTTGAGGCAGTTTGGGGTGTAAAAATGGGCCGAGTTTAGCCCAGCAGAGCAGCTGTCACCCCGGATCCAGCCTCACTGCTGAGGTCGAGTGCACCTCTCCCTTTAGCACAAAAGTCCTTTTCTGCTGCCTCTTGGAAGTGAATGGTCACAGAAGAGGAGTGGGTTTCCAGCTCTACAGAGTCCCCCAGCTGGCAGTAGACAGGTCTGGTGTTTAGAGGGGCCAAGCACCCACCACTGCCATTGTGCCAAGCAAGAAGCACAGCAGTCTGGCAGCTGGGGGTTCTGTTGAACCACAGGCTCTCAACAGCAGCCTCCTGCATTGGACAGACCCATTCTGAAAATGTTCTTGACAGCAGAATAACTCAGTGGCCACCTGGGAGCAGAGAGCCCACTTCCTGCAAATAAAGTGCAGTATTTGTTTCCCATCTGCCAAGGAATACAGGAATCTATCTATTATCCCTGTAAACATTAAAGGCCAGGTTGCATGGGGTGTTGATCAACCTGATATAGTGGCAGTGGGGTTGGAATGAGATGATCCTTCCAACCCAAGCCACTCTATGATTCTATAATTCTATAACAATAATAATTATAATCATAAAAAGCTTTTATGTGCCAGAAACCCCCTTTAGTAGTCTGTTTTCTATATTAAATATTCCAATTCTTCAATGTTTCATTATTTATTTTCTGGAATTTTGACTTGTTGAGATGATTTTCACATTTTGGGTGATTTGACTGAAAGTCCTACAGCCATACCCCAACCATGTCATTGCAGAGCTGTGGGTAACACATGGAAATCATTCCCTCCTATGACTTACAGATGATGCTCCCATTCACACCTCTTAGGATAGGATAGGATAGGATAGGATAGGATAGGATAGGATAGGATAGGATAGGATAGGACGGAATGGAATGGAATGGAATGGAATGGAATGGAATGGAATGGAATGGAATGGAATGGAATGGAATGGAATGGAATGGAATGGAATGGAATGGAAAGGAATGAAATGGAATGCAATGTAAATAGAATAGAATAGAATAGAATAGAATAGAATAGAATAGAATAGAATAGAATAGAATAGAATAGAATAGAATAGAATAGAAATATGCCCTTTCCTCATATTTGCCTTTGGATCCCTGCTTTTGTTTCCTTTTCTCTGCTCTTTTTTCACTGTGCCTTTGAGTAATGACGCACTTTCCACTCTTTCTGCCTTATTTTCTGATTCCCAGGTGCTGCTGAAGATCAAAGAAGCGAAAAAGAGGCCCCCTCCACCCTCACCCAAGCGCCGCCTGCGCCGCACCAGCACCCGCCGCTCTGGCTACGCCTTCTCTCACCAGCACGGCTTCGGAGCACTCATCATGTCTGGGAGAAACATGCGGCCAAAATCTCCTTTTGCCACAACGGGAACATTCTCACCAAACAGTGACAAATATAAACACAAAGGATTGTAACAAAAAAGCTACAAAAAAAAGCAACCAAAAGAAAAAGAAGAAAAAGGAAAGATGCCCCCCTCACTCCCGTCCCCTGTGAAAATTAACAAAGCAAACCAAAGGACTGTCAAGACTGTCAGGAGAGGAGGCTGTGCTGCCTGCAAGGCACCAAGCCAGTGGCTGCCCAGAGCTCTGCCCTTTGGGCTGCCAAATCAAGGACTTGGGGCTTTCCTTTCACCCAGGTGCACTCTCTGATTCTAGTTTCTTTCCCACAGATGTGTGCCGCTGCTAGGGAAGGTGGCCAGGGTGAGTTGGAGCGTGGAGTTGTATGATGTCCCAGAGGGCCTCCCTGGCACAAGAGAGAACGTGCTGTGGGAAGCATCTCTGCTCCCTGACATTGTTCACAATGCTATTTTTTTCTTCCCTCTACTATATACCTCAGAGCAAAGAGTGTTCCAGTCTGAGGAAAAGGTTGAATTGGCAATGTCCTTCTCAGTCATGTGTGCCTTCATTTTTCTTCATGAATTCACTCTGGGCTGTATTACTGGGGTGACAGTATTCACCCCAGGTGTGCCTTAGGCCCAGCCACACAACCCACAAATCCACGACCTTTGTAACATGTGTGATTTTGTGGCCTTTTGACTGTAATCCACTTTCTCAAGAGATGGCCAGTATGCAAACACCACCCTCTTCCCACGTCTGCCAGCAGGAAGTGCTGCAAGCTCGGAGAAACACTTAGCTGGTCAAAGGACCAGGAGCTGACACCCATCACCCTGCCCTGATTTATCTGGGTTGCAAATCTGCTCTTGTAAAGGATTGTTGTCCTCAGAACCCTCTCAAGTTTTGTAAATGGGCATCAGCCATTTCATTAAAACTTGAAATAAAAGAGCAGAAGGCGCTCAGGCTTCCTTATGGATCAAACCATAAAATTTGTCTCCTGAGGAGCCTGTGCCATAGTTAGGGCTCACCTGAGCTGCCAGCACGAGGCATTACCCCCTTAACACAAGGTGTGTGCACATCTGGCTTGGTGGTGATCGCAGCAGAGTGATCCAGGAAAGCTATTTCATGGCCAAGCAGGTGAAATAGCCTTTACACCACTGGTACTGGGGCTCAGTGTAAGAGATGAAGCATTACCTGGTGGCTCCCTCACCCTCCCCAACGAGCAGAATGGTCACGATTCAGGAGAACTTAATGAGGCCTCAGGAGTCTCTGCAGTGTTGCAAGGCTGAAGTGTTTCTCTGTGCTGGCTCACATTTTACTTTACTCAAATTTTATCTATCAAACACGGGTGGTAGAGAGCTGGAAATCCTACCAGTCTGACTGCCAGCAGAGGGACCTAAAACACCCAGACGCAGCTAGGGACCTGGTGATCTTGAGGGACTGGGATTTGCTCGCTGTTTTGTTACACCAACTCCATAATCAGCAGGGTTACTGGGTGGAAGGCCAGCGTGGCAGCATAAGAGTCTGTCCTGCCAGCACTGCTGATCTGTCTAAATGCAGCTTTTTTGTGCAGAGGACTAAGCCCTGGCTGGTTTTAGGGGGAAGGGGGGGGTGTTTGTTTGTTTTTGTGGATTCTTTTTGTTGAGGTTGGCATTTTTTTCAGCTCCATTATACAAATTTAGGCTCCTTCCTTCATTTGAATTGGATTTTTTTTGTGCAGAAACCAGTTGATATTTATGAGATTCTGCCGTGAGTCTCTAAGCTGTCAGTGGAGGCAGTGTATGATGGCAAGAGGCCAGCCATGTCACCATTTCATGGAACATCCTGTGGTCCCAGTTTCAGTGTGAGATTGTTTAAACTCTAATAGAAGGTTTCATCTCCTTGTGTTTAACTACGCACAGGGGAAAAAAAAAAAAAAAAAAAACCAAAAAACTAAACTAGTCTGTTGCACCTGCTACTTGGGGAGGCTTATTGCAAACTGTGGTATTAAATTTCAGCATGGCCAGTGAAAAACTGGAGCTGGGACTGGATCCAGACTTCAGTGTCTGGGAGCTGCTTGCTAGGGAAGGAGTAAATTATCTGGTGATCTCCCCTGGAAGGAGACACCTAAGTAAAGTGAGAGCCTACACTCTGGCTGAGGAAACTGCTGTGGTAGTTAATGCTTGTCGCCTCCCCCTGATTTACCATTCACTTTGCAGAGACAATCATGGCTTTCTGATGAGGATTATGTTTTCCACAGTCAGCCTCCCTGGAGTTAGATGAAAAAGAGAATTTGTGCAGATAAGCAGACATCCCCATGATACCCAGACTGATCTGTGTACTGAAAGTCCTCTCAAAGCTGTTCCCAGCATCTGATGCAGCAGAATATATTGCAGAGCAGCAGAGGCAGACCTTGTGCTGACAGAGCAAGGAAAATCTGACACTGTGCCTCTCTTCTCATACGGTTTACGTGCAAAGTACTCACCTTCAGGCTAAAAGGGGATTTGAAAATGTTGGCTACAACATGTAGGGGATAATAAAGCTGTTGGTGAGCTTGCACCAGACACAATTCTTTCAGTGGTTTGACACAATCAGCATTTGAAACACATCAGATGGCAGTGATGTCTGTCTTACATCACTCCTGATTTTGTAAAATAATTGTGGGTTGTTTTTTTTTTTTAATAAAAAGAGAATATTGGGATGATAGATTGCTTGGCACTCTTGTTAATTGACATACCAAGTTTATAACTGTAAGTGCATGGGGGGGTGGTCTGAGGGACAACGGATCTGGGACGGCAGCACTTTTCATCCGGTATCCTGACGCTGGAAGCACAGAAATTCCCCAAATTTTCCACCCTGGCTAGGACGTTTTAAGAGGAAACTTAGAGGAAACGTCAGCCGTCCTTAGGCGGAGGATGGGGTGGGGGCGGGCAGCGCGGAGAGCCCGCCCCGCGGAGCGCTGCAAGCAGCGGAGCGATGCTGGCAATCGGTAAGGGACAGTGCGGGGATCGTGCGGGGATCGTGCGGGAATCCTGCGGGGATCCTGCGGGGATCGTGCGGGCGGGGGCGGGGTCGCTGCTTCTCGTGTGCGCGGTGCTCTGCTCGCCTCTGCCGGGGAGGTCAAACCGTGTGTCATCGTCTGCGCGGGGTCTGAAAATTATAACCTCGTCTTTTATGAAGCTCTCGTGTTTCACGGATATGTCAAAAATTAATCCCTGAAGTGTATTCTGGATTTTGTTTTCACCCCCTCCCTTTATTCCCCTCCTCATTATTCCATAATATAAATATTCACAGTTTGAATGTTGTTTTGCTGTTGTGCCTATACTTGCCACCCTGCTGGGCTGCAGTTTGGGTATCGAGAATGATATGCTCTGATGGTGTTGAGGCATTGGAACAGGAGGCCCGGAGGAGCTGTGATGTCCCATCCCTGGGAGTGCCCAAGGCCAGGTTGGATGGGGCTCTGAGCAGACTGGTGCAGGGTGTCACTGCCCATGGCAGGGGGATGGAATAAGGAGTTCTTTAAGATCTCTTCCAAACCATTCTGGGATTCTTTGGTAACCAGTGTTTCCTAGTCTTACACTGCAGCCGAGGAGAGCTTAGAACATCTTCTGTCTCCCCCAAATCCGCAGGGTGACAGTGAGCAATCTCTGTCCCTAATGCCATGGGGCAGCAGGTGCGTTTGGGCAGAGGCACCTCAAGGGTGCTTTCCATTGCAAACTGCAACACCTGCTTTCCTTCCACGCTGTCTGGTGGCTCTCATGCATCCACACAACTCTCTCCCACTGACCTGTAGCCCGGTGAGCAGCTCTTAGGAAATGGGAGGGCAGAGGAGCACTGCATGCTTGCCCTGGGCTCTGCAGTTGGGTACTCAGCAAAGTTGGTTGTATGAATAGAGACATCTCAGTAATGGCCCATGCTAATTACCAGCTGGAACAAAAACAGGAGTCCTCTTGGGCTCATAATTGCCTCTTGGATATCTCTGGGCACATGTACTGTATCCCCAAATCCCACCAGACTTCTGATTAAATTCATCCTAAATCCAGGTATTCCAGTTGGAAAGCATCCTGTCCTAAGGGTTGATTTTTCTCTCTCTCTAATTTTCAACCTAAATGTGTTCATTGGATTTATTCTCTTGTTGTCATGCCAGCTTTACACTTTTGCTTCAGCAGTTTTGTTTGTCTCCTGTGATATATTTAGACAGCAATCCTATCCGCTCTCTGCCTACATTTGGCTAGGCTAAACAAGCCAGGCTCTTAAGTTTCTTCTTGTTTGATAGGTTTTCTGTTTCCCTCAGGCCCTTTCTGCACCTGCTCATTTGAGTTTAAAATTTTTAAATGTGGGTGACCAAATTTTTTTTGCACGATGCTTCTTTTATAAGTGCCTATACAATAGCTCTGGTATTTCACTGCCTCGCCTAGACTGTGTTTGCTTTTCTCACAGCATCATCATCTCTGTGTTCTTTAAATCAATTTTAGTGGTTATTTTTCCTAATTTTATTACGAATATGCACAATTGTTAGCTAAATTAAGTTAGCTACATAAATACCTCTCTTTTCATGCCTGACAACACGGGGAGGAGCTGAAGTCATCACAGGATAAGTCTGCGCATGCTGATGCTTTAAACTGGTGCCTTGTCCTCAGGGCCAAGCTTTTTCCATGAGGGCTGGCAAGGACGTTTGGCTACATCTGCTGATATGTTGGCTGATGTAAATATTCTGGAGAGAGGGAGCTGCCATTTCTGCCAGCAGTATGTGGGGCTGAGTTCCCAGCCACAGCTCGCAGACAGCCCTGCCCCTGTCCCTGTGATGAAGGTCTGTGTTGCTGCAGGGCTGGATGTGATGAAGGGCTCAGAGGAAGGGCACAGAGCCCTGCAGCCTGGGCTTGACCTCTGAGTGCTTTTGGCCATATCTGTAGCACAGCTCCTCCTCAGTTTTTCCAAAGCTAGTCTTCTGCTGCCCTGCTTCTTATAATTAATTTAGAAGTAGAGAGTCTTTTTTCTCTTTCTGGCACTATAGGGAAGCCACCTCTCTCCCATCACTTCCAGTTTGTAGGGAAGAGGTTTCCATAGCCCTGTCTCTCTCCCCAGCCTGCCTCTCCTCTCCAGCTGGGTGGAGCTGACTGTACTGAGCTGTCAGCTCCTGCTTTTCCAAACAACGCTGAGCCCTCTGCCAGACTTTTCAGCTATAAATGGATCTCAACTTTTCCAACCCCCACCCTCGACACCAAGAGATGTTGTGGGATATCGGAGCTGGGCCAGGCTTCCTCTGAATTAGGAAAACATATGACCCAACTGCTTGCTTTTTGTAGGTTCTCTGTGAGCATCGTGCCTGGCTTTGGGGAGCTGTGTGTGCCCTGGTGAGGCTGTGCTGCTCAATTCCTTGTGTGCACTGCGGGTGCAGCTGCTCTCTGACCTGGGTGCAGGCCTGCAGTTGCCCTCACCAGCCCCACAGGTCACCCCACAAACACAGCACTGTCTTTAGATGATCTGAGCAGTGTTCCCCCAGGGAAGGCCAATGTTTTTGTTACTGGCTGCATCCTTCCTCCACATCCGAATCAGGCACTTCATAAAAGAAGCCTGGCTTTGGTACATAAAACAAACAATCCTGTTTGCCTCCCTTAACTTTGGGATTTATGGCAGGGGTCCTGAAATCTTTTGAGCTTTATTGCATTCTGGCTGCTCTGAGAGGCAGGGAGCATCAATATCACATCATTCAGAGGGGAGCTGGGGCCTGAAGTATGCACACCAAGGTGACTCAGGGAGTCAGTAGCTGCCCTGGATTTTAAACTGAAGGCTTTTGTGTCATCAAGTGCTAACCTCCATCAGCCCTGCAGGCAACCAGGCCGTTCATTCCATGTAGAGTGCAGGTCTGTATTTAGAAAACTAATTTGTACTCTCATGTTGAAAAATTGCAGTCTGAAAGTCTCCTAGTTACTGTGCTTTGTAGAAGCAGCTGGGCAAGGTTCCAGTCTGGTGACCTTTTGCTGGCAGCAGTGGGTTTGCATCCTTTTGTCTTAGACAGCAACACCTAGAGCAGCTGCTTCAGAGGCTTCCTTACCTCCTGGCAGTCATCCCTCAGAAACCTTGAGGCTGTGGATAAGGGATCACAGAATAATATTCAGAAGGTGCAAGCCTGGTTTATGGCTGTGCAGTAGTCACTCTGCAGTTCTGCTTCTGGTTCAGGTTTTGCTGTGGCAGCAGATGCTGTCTGACACATTTTCTTGTGCAGCATGCCTGGTATCCTGCATTTTCCTTACTCAGTGGCTTGGTTGTGTTGCCTTTTGAATGGATCAATGCATCTGTTGACAGGGCAGTGTTCGATGGACAATGTTCTTCTTTTTTTTTAATGTGAGCTGGAGAATGTAATGTCCCAAACCATGATATTGCATAGGACTTAATGCTTTATTAAAACCTCATTTCTGTCTCCCTTCTGGGATTGTGAGCAGTATTTTGTACAAAACAGATGAGGGATAGATGAAGTGCTCCTTCACCCTTTTCCACTGCATCCCTGGACTTTGAGCTCTGGGAATGTATGAAGTGAAGATACTGTGTGTAGTTGTAGGTACCTGATGCTCTTTCCTGTGGTAACCTCTGCTGCAGGTGTGCCAGGCACCAGAGCCTGGTGGTTTGCCAGCTTAACTTGGAGTGCTTCGGGTTAAACTTGGTTGTGAGGAGTTTTTCTGCTTGTAGTGCCCCTTCCAGATGAACAGGGAGGCTGGCTACCCCCAGTTCTTTTTTGCCTTTTGTAATCTGCCTTCCATTGACTACTTAATTCCCAGTTCTTCACCAAAGCTCTGGACTCATAGCAGGGTGTTTCCTGAGGCTTGCTGTCTCTAGGTCTCTGTTCCTCTGATTCTAGAACATGAAGCCTGATTGAGGTTTTGCTACTGATACCTGCTGCTCACCTGAAGCCCACAGTTTCTCTGCCTCCTCTTCTTGTTCTTGTGTGTGTTTGCCTGGACTGGAAGTTATAGCTTCCACAATTCACATCTCTTGTGCCTGGGGTGAATGTTTGGTGAGCATATTTGTAGTCCTTAAGCATTGATGTGGACTCTGCACTTCCACCTGAGTCCTCAGTGGAGTCATGGATGAGCATGTGTCTCAGCCACCCAACACTGCAGGCACTTTTAGGGATCCCTGGCAGAATGATGATGGTGCTGAATCATATTTTCAATTAAAGCTTTTTTTTCTTAACAGGTTCCTGGAAGCCAGGAAATGTAGAATGGTTTGGGTTGGAAGGAACCTAAAATATTATGTAGCATTCCTGGTGACTGTGCTTGGAGCACTCCTTGTCAAGTGCTGTACTTTGCAGAGCATCAGAGCTCTGGTACCTGCAGTGCCTGGTCCCACAGGGGTCCCTGCACACACATCTAGATGAGGTTTGGAAGAAATAGTGAAGACTATATTTTTCAAGTGATTAAAAAATTAAATTAGATTAGGGTTAGTCAGGGTGGTTGGTTTGAAAACTTCTTAAGGAATTACAGGAGCATCTTGCAGAACTATTAGCCTGAAAAAACAGCGAATGGGAGATCATGCTGATAAATGCCACATGTAATGGTGATCTAAAAACAGTTTCTCACTGCCCACAGTGAGCTGTTTGGAGTCACTGTGGATTTTTATTGAGTACATCAGCTAAATATTCAGCTGTAGCCAAAAAAACCACTGGAAACAAAATTTGCTGGTATATATTCTTTTATACTAGATAGACAATGTTGTGCCTGCATCTCGGGTATCACATACCAGCTGATCAGTCTCTTTCAGAAAGACTAATGTAGACCTAGAAATGATAGAGAAAAGTGGATGGGAATGATTAAGGGACTGGGATAGCTTCTGTAGGAAGAGAGATTAAACAAGACAAAGTAGATGGTCCTGGGAAAGAGCAAATGTCTATAATACAGTGTTCAGTAGGGAGAAGTTGAGTAAAGACTGACCTTAATAAACTTTGCTATTTCTCACAGTGCAGAGGAAGCACATCCAGCAAAATAATTTATTACACAGGAGGCTGAGGAAGCCCTTTTTCAACACAGTTGATTTGTAGAACATGTTGCTACGAGATGACATGAAGTCTGAAAATACACACAGATTCCTAAAGGAACCAGACACCTCAATGGCAGAGATGTGTTTCAGTGTTTGTGAAACGTGATGGTTAGTGTGTGACCTCCAGCTCTAGGAGTTCCTGATTGTTGCAGGCTGGAAGAATCTGTCCATAGGGGAGATCACTCTGATTGCACTCAGTGAAATCACTCTGTGATTTTTATGTGCCAGTGCCATATTGTCAAGGATAGGGCACTAGACCAGAAGAATTTATGGTGTAACCCACTGAGGTGGTTCTGGTTACCAGAGCATTCTGGAATGGTGAAAATTAACTGATTAGGTTTTGAGCACTTCTGCTCTCACCACTTTTCTGCAGGAGTCATGCACAACTCACCACAGATTTTCTTATCACTTTTGTTTTATTATCAAATCTGGACGGACTGTCAGGAGAAGGGGGCTGGCACGGCCATCAGCTGGCTCGGTGTGCCAGGCACTGCTGTGGTTGTTGCAGGGTGTGCCAGCCCAGTGAGCACTGCCCTGCCAGGCAGGTGACATGCCTGGCATTCTCTTTCTTGACTCGTGACTAAGATATGGTTTCTGTCCTGATGGAACAAAGTCTAGATTCTTAGAGCCTCTTATTCACGGAACTGTGGGTGGTGTTGTTATCCATCCAAATGTCTTGTCCTACGGAAAGGGAAAAGAACAGGCAATTGCAAATTCTATTGTGAATTCCTTTATCCTTTCCAAGTCTTATGTTGCAATTTCCTTTCCAGTCTAAATAGCAAAATGTCTCCAGTCTCCCTCCGTGGAGAACCATGAAAGTTTGGAACTGCAAAGCCTTGAAAAGTCTATTTTCTGTTAATGAAGTACTCATTTTAGAAACGTTAACAGAAGCCGCTGTTACTTGCTGCTCATCCTGTTGAAAAACTTACCAAGTCAATGTTTCTGGGGTTTTGGTTTTGATGCTTTTTTTCTATTTGTTTGGGGTTTTTTGGTTTTGTTTTTGTTTTTAGGTTGAAGCTAGATGAGGCTGTAGCAAAAACAAAAAGCAGTAATGGACATATTACTTTTTATCTTCCATTAAGTTTGCTGCAAGGGGATTCTTCACTGGTTAATCCTGATCATTGTTTCACAGTGAGATTTTGGGAATACTGGACTCAGAATCCAGTCATAATTTTACTTCTGCCTTGTTCCTTGAACTCATAAACATTAGAATGTTTGTGTCTCTTCCAGTGGGACGGGTAAAGAATTCTAAAGCCAATTCTCTGCTCCCTACAGAGAAGGAAAAAAGTCTCCTGGCAGCCTGAAGCTGTTTTTAAACGAGACAAATGCCCATGGTGCCTGTCTGCCAGAGCCCCCAGCCCCTACACTGAGTCCCTTTTTAGCACACTTCTCCATCCAGCTATATCTGGCTCCAGTTCTTTGTTCGGGGAACGTGACCTCATCGTTGTTTTGGTATTTCCAGTGATTCAGCCTGGTCCGGGGCAGGGAGGAGTCATTCCTGGTGCAGGCTGACAGGCTGTTTGTGCGTTTCTGGAATTCCAGAGCAGTGCAGCCTCAGCCCTTCCGCTGCTTTGACAGCTCGGCTGAGGCTGGGCTGGTGCACAGCATTCCTGCCTGGCAAATGGCCTGGGTGCAGCTGGTAGAGGCACTGATGCTCCAGCTTCTGGGGGTAATGGGGTTCCCTGTCTTTGCAGGGTACCTGCTGTGGTGAGGGTGAGGAAAGCTGCTAGCAGTAGCTTGTGTGTTGAGAGAAGCCACAAGGAATCTCTGCCATATGGGTGGGAAGAGAGTCCCACGGAATGCTCATTCCTGCTTGCAGGCTGCCAGCATCCCACCACGAAGTTAATTTTGCAACATCCACAGCAGCTTGGTAAGTGTTATGGTCTTTGTTTTTCAGCGGGGGGAAACTGAGGCACCAAGCAGGGAAGTGGTCTTCTTGAGGTTTTACACCACTGAGCTGGAGGTTCCCCCACATCCTTACAAACCATGGCTGCTCAAGAAGTACAGGTATTGCTTGTTCTTCACTGCCAGTTTCACCCAGAGGTCACTGGTGTGAGCTGTATGCCTGCCTGGCACAGGGCACATAGACAGTGCCTGCTGTGCTCTGGAATGTCCTGAAACTCCTTTGCAGCCGCTCCCTAAGATCTCCCAAGGCTTGTTTAATGGGCAGTGGTTGAAACCTGCACACCTCTCCTCTGCTGCTGGCTCTAGTTAAAGGCTAGTGGAGGAAAAGACCCTAAACCCTTTGACACCTTGCTTCTTAACTGTAAGATGGGCTCAACTGGTTAGAGCATTGTGCTAATATAGCCAAGGTTGTGGGTTTGATCCCTGAATGGAACATTCACTTAAGGGTTGGACTTGATGATCCTTGTGGGTCCCTTTCAATTCACAATATTCTGTGATGCCAACCTAGTCCCTATCTCCCACGTTCTGTATGTGCTGTAAATCCAGCTGCAGTGCTGGATTACCCTGAGATGGCAGGGGAAGGAGAATCCTGACAGGAGATACTGAAGATGTTGAACTGGGGAGGGGGGGTAAGTCTTGATGATGTGGAGACCCAGAGCCTGGACAAAAGAAATGGGTCCAAGCAGGTGAATGGAGAAATGGTGCAGTCAACCTTTCTCCCTGGCATGGTGGGGTGCTGTGGCACTCTGCACAGAGGTAGATGGGGCTGGGGATGTCCCAGCCGGGGTGCAGGATGGGAAGTTGGATCAATTTGCATTACTGCTAGCATGTACTGCAGATGGAGCTTAGGCTCTGATGGAGAATGTGGAACTGGAGGGGGTATTCCCTTGTGGGAGCCCAGGGCGTACCCGTGGCCTCCTTGGGGGTCTCAAAACCCCCCTGGTGAGGGTCTCAAAGACCCCTGAGTGAGACCCTGGTGTCTCAGGTGCTGAATTCAAACCCCTGGGGGAGGTTACCAACACAGAGGGAATGGAAACAAGCCACCAAAATTATGAAAGTGTAAATTAGATTGTTAGAACGTAGATAAATAGACTTTTGGGAATGTTTGTGATCAGGGACATGTGGCCAAGATGGAGAATTTGGGGGTGTGGATACCTTTTCATCCTTCTTCTCCCTGTCATCCATGCTGGGCGACATGCTGGCACTTTTAGGTTGGATAGGGTCAGAGCTGGACCATTTAACAAGATTGTATTGTACTGGGAAATTGTTATAAACATTTAGCATGTAATTTAGTCTATATAAGATAAGCCCTGCCTTCACCAGGCAGATTCCATCCTGGATTCCCAGCTGAGCAGAAGAGAGAGAAGAAACAATAATCCTTGAATCCTCTGAAAACCGTCTCCAGCAATCTCTCTTTGGCTGCTTTGGGAAAAACCAGGATTTAAACAACTGCATGTCCTTCTGAGGTGATCTCGGGTCTAAGGAGAAACCTCGGAGTGGGACATCCCCTCGCTGGTGGTCACTTCACCCCATGGCTTCCCCTCCCAGCCTGTCCTGGTGGCTGTCACCCATCCCGCACAGCCCTGCCACGCTTTCCCCGCCCGCTGTAAATGGCTCTGTGTAACTCGAGCTGCATTTCTGCCATAGCCCGCTCCTGCGCGCATCTGTATTTACACTGGGGCTTTCATTAGCACTCGGGCCCTCGCTCCTCTCTGCTGCCCGATGCTCCCCGGGTGAGACCCTGGCACCGCTGTGCCTGCCGGGGGCAGGTGCCTGGCAGCAGGAGGAATTCCTCGCCAGCTCCTGCCTGCGAGAAGTGCCGTGTCATCCTGCCTGCTGCCCGCCATCCTGCATCCGCAGGGAGCCGCGGCAGAGCCTCCCGCAGCCCGGCTCGCTGATCCCCGAGCCGGGACAAGCCGGGCTTGCTCTGGATTATCGCTGGCTCTGCACGCCCTGCTCCTCCTGTGCCTCTCATGCCAGCGCTGCTGCGCTCGGTTCCAGCTGCCGTGAGCCGAGCCCACGTCCTGGGGTGGGTCTGCCTGGAAAGGTAGGAGCTGATCCCTTCTGTTTGTTCTGCTAAAAGTAATGTGACCAGTCCTGCCCCTTTGCGGCATGTGTCAATTAGTGGGTTTATTTTGCATTGTTCTGTAGCTCTGATAGACAGTCAGTATGCTGCTCAGGCTGCAGCCTCTATTGCAGGGAAAGAAGATGTGTATATACATTTTATTTTTACCTACATACTGGAGAAATCAAACCTTTCTGCTCCAAGATGGATTCTTCTCTGTCTTGTCTGTTCTCATCCTGTAGATGTTCTTCAGGTTGTGTCACCTGCTTCTCCAGGAGGTGTGAGAGTAGAGAGCAGTTGATGTGTCTTGGGAGAAAGGGGGCCGGAGGAGAAGCTCTCTGAAGATAAAAATCAAGGAAGTTCAATAAGCTTGGAAATGGCTTTAGAGAAGTTATTTTTAACCCAGAAAATCAGACTAGGGATGAGCCTCTTTTCCTTGGATAGTCTCAAAAGAGTGGTTTGCTTTTGATTTTTTTTTGCTTTGGTGCTTTAGGGCACACTGGTTTAATATGGAAAGGCCCGAGGCTGCTACTGTCCCTAGGGATAAAGGAAAGTCAGTCTTGTTAGTCTTGTGCCTCCTTGTCAGGGAACCTTGCTGACATTTAGTGCTTCACCTGCCCCCAGCAGTGCACATCTTTGTTGCTGCCACATTGGGAGAAGAGGTGATCACCAAGAAACCCAATCCCTGCTGGATTTCCCTGCAGCAGCCAAGGAGAGATAAAATAGGAAGGCATCAGCATTTTCTGTGTTTAGGCACAACTGTTCCCTTTTTAGTCCACAGCAGCTGGGATGTGCGCTCAGCCATCCATCTTCCCTGAGCCTAATGTACCTGGGTTCCCTCCCATATGGACAAGAGTCTGTCTCCTCAGCAGGACACACAGGGATACCAGGCATCCTGCAGGCTATGGCTCACTGCTGAGGACTACCCCAAACACAAAACCATGTTTTAGGGCGCTGCTGTATCCCTGTGAGGAGGATAAAGGGGTGCTCTAGCTTTCCCCAGCATATCCTGCGGTGCTGCCAGTGGGTGTATAAATAGTGCCCACAGTGTACTATTTTGGTGACAAGCTCTTCCCAGGATTCATCCAAAGAGTTATGTGAGCAAGTGTTAAAAATAACACCAAGCCCTGCCCAAGTGCTGACGTCATTTCAGCCAAAGTGTTGGGAATCTTCCATAGAGAGCAGCTTTGGACCCTTGGTGGGGGACAGCAGGAGGGGGTCCAGAACAGCTTCCCGTATTTTCCTCCTCTTGCTGTCCTGCTGACTGCACAGGGCTGTGACCCTCAGCTTCAGCAGATGTGCTGGTCACCAAGAAGGTGTGAGACTTCCACTTGTAATTAGGTTATTTGCCACTGGGCTTTCCTTGTGTGTTCTAAGTATTATCACTGGATCTAATGAGAGGGACAGGAAATTTAATCTACCTTTAATCTAGCCTGCTGCCAGGTCTCTGCTGGTGGCCAAAACTTGCTGCCTCATTAGAAAGTCTTGGTCTGTAGAATGGGATATGGAGGCATTCCGGTTCTGAGGTAGGTTTTTCCTGAGGACTGGTAGCTGGAGATCAGTTTAACTGTGGAAAGGATATTAAATCTGTGTGTTGCATTATGGCTGTGGCTCATGACATTCTTGATATCCATATAATAAGAATGTTATCCCAAATTCTGCCCTTTTCATGGTGTAGCTGGTGTGTATAACTGAGAGGTGGACCACCCAGCAGAGATACCTGGGGAGCCACGCTCATTGAGCTGTGCAGCCAGTGCAGGATGCACCATCCCACTGTGAAGATGGAGCTGTGGTTTATTTCCCTCAGGCTGGGTTTTGCTTGTTGTTGGTCAGGTTCTATGCTAGTTATGCAATTCAGCTACTAACATACTGCAGCAGCATCATGCTGTGTGCTGGAAAGCAGGAGACCTCACTGGAAGGCAGCAGACCTCACTTAGTCCTTGGTGTGTGAAGCCCAGAGCTCACAAAAAGGCTTATTGAGGGGTTCATGCTCAGAGAAGCCCTGTCTGAAGACAGATCTAATGCCTTTTGCAGATGGATGATGTGGCTCCACTCTGGTCTGGTCTTGTGTGGGATCTAGAAGCCCCTGTGGGTGTAGAGCACCCACTGCTTAATTACACAGCTTAATACATGAAGCCTCACACACAGGAGGTTACATGTCTCCTGTCACACAGGGGCAAAGCTGTTTGCTCTGAACTGATAGCAGCAGTATCATAAACAGAGATGCATCTTTTTCAGATGCTGGAATTCAGGATGACAGCATTAATCCTCCTTTATAGCTCCTTGGCCCCCCTCCCTCATGTTTGCATCCCCAGATACATCAGTTTCTAGCTTTGTAGAGGAAGGGCTGGATGGTTACAGCTGGACTTGATGATCTTAGAGATATATCCCAAGCTAAATGGTTCTGTGGTTCTGTAGTCTTTGAGCACTTTCAGAAGGGCTGCATTTATTTTAAGCTGAAAGAGAAGGTTGCTGTGAAAGCAGCAGGCATGTGAAAATTGCTAAAAAAGGTTGCAAGTGCTGTTGGACACTCCATGCTTCACCTCCTCTGATATGGGATTACTAATTCTGGCAGATGTTCCCAGGGATGGAAAGCAGGTCCTGGTCAAACATCATGACCAAGCATTTTCCCTGGCTGTTGGGAATGAGAGAGAGAGCAGAGCAGATGCTTGGCTTCTGGCTTGGACTGTTGTATCTCCAGTGCTCCATCATTCTTGCCCTCTCACCTTTTGGCTGGTCTTCTCTTTTCCAGGCTGTGTGTCGAGAGCCACAGGCTGGGTGTGTTCACAGGATGGAGCATGTATTGAGAACACAGACTTCAGAATTGTCCGGACATGGAAGTACGTCATGGAGATGAAAAGCATGTTTCTGTTTCTCCAGGAACGTGCTCTGGGCAACCAGTCCTTCATCAGGGGCTTCCTGCTCCTCAGTTACTCTGTTCCTTCCTGCTGCTCTCCCATGCCCAGCCAACAAAGAGCTCTCTGAGTCACCATGGTGGCTGCTTATTATTAGACTCAGCCAAGGCTCTGTGTATCATCATATATTACAGAGCTCCCGAGGGCTCTTTTAGGGCTCTTTCCACCCTGGCATGCTCTTGTTCCTCTGGCTGGAATTTGTCTGGAGTGTGTGGGGACGTCTTGTTTGTTGTCCTTAAGCACCTCTTTGCTGGATGTTTCTTGGTAGTTTTCTTCAACCTAGAATAGCCTTCTAGACTGTTCTCTGGCAGTCTGTGCGGTGCCAGAGCTGCACACCAGGGATTCCAGGAGTTCCTGAAGTGCCAAGATGTCTCCATGGGGAATGTGTAGAGTGGTCTGCCCCAGCTTTCATCTGCCTCACAGGAGGCTGAGCCCTGTTTCAGTCTGCCTGATGAATCCAAGCTGGGCACGTTTGTCAGCCATCTCCTGTGACCTGCTTTGCCTTCGTGCCTGCCTCACCATTGCTGCTTGGGCTTTGCCTCTGCCAGCTTTTAATTAATTTCTATTTTAAAGAACAGGATTTCCTCCCACACGCAGATCCCCTTTATCCCTATAGCATTTCCTTCACTGGGGGTCTTTCTCCAACCTGAGCAAAATCCTTGCCCACAGCCAAGAAATTTCCCATTTCTGGCTCTGTGTGCCTATCTGCATATGGGATAGCTGGCTGTTGTTTGTATGTGACTTTTAGAGGAGGTAGACCTTGCACAACTTGCACAGCTGCTGGGAGCTGCGAGTTAAGACTCTTTGTGTTAATTAAATGTACACCGATAAGCACATACAGCCACAAGGTTGCTTAATCATGGGCTGACCTGACATGGAGACCTTGAATACAGCTGACTGATGATCCATGACAGCTTGCCCTGGTAGATGGGAAGATGTTAATAATAACCAGAGAGAAGTTTAGAAGGGTTCTCAGCTGTGACCAAGGTCGTCTCCCACAAGACTGAATTCCTGAGGAAAAGGTCTCTTTGCTGTGGTGGATGAAGGGGGTGAATCCACTGTCTGAAAGCTCACACAAAACATATTCTGCTTAGGGAAAATGTACATCTGGAGTATGTTTTAACAGCCAGTGGATTAGCAGCCAGATCAGCTGGCACAGGATGCTTTTCCACTCTCAGCTGCACCTGTGTGTTTGCTGTGTCTTTCCAGGAGTGTGTTTGAGTTTCTCCAGGTATTCTGCCTCACAGAATAAATTGCCCTTAGCTTTTAATCCTGCATTAGAGGCTTCCTGTTTCTCTGAGTCAAACAGAAGTCACATGACAATAAGACCTCCAAAAGCCATGCAATAATCACATTTTCCTGAGCAGGCACAGTGGATTTGGGCTATGCCATTCCTTGGGTTTCTTCATTTAATCTCTGGAGTCTCCCACTGATCAGGACATTACCTGCTGCATCCTTCATTGTAGCAATCCAGTCCCTTCCTTCTATTGATACTTCCTGATACCACAAGTTGACCAAGATTGTTAACATGAGCACTTGCTTTGCGTAAAGTTGGAAAAATACCTTGTTTCCAATTTTTACCAGTGAGTGCCTGTGAAGATTAATAGAGGTGCATGCCTCTAAATAAGTAAAGCAAGGAGTTTCTGAGATATACAAGACCATGGAAAATTTTAAGAAGACCAATTTATGTCCTTACAGTTGTGCATTTTTGGTGGAATAGTAAATGGTTAGTTTTATCTGTTACACCTGATGTCTAACCTCAACTCCTCCCCTGAGTGGCCCTCAGGGATCCTCTTTTTGTGGATGTGAAGAGCAGCTTGTCCACTTGCTCATGGCAGCAACCTTTTATACATTTTGGAACTGCTTTAATGGAACCCCTGGTTTTCCCCTGAGAACTAACCCACTTGCTTTGCAGTTTACTCCTTTCTGTGCTTTTTTCCATGTCGTCTTCAAGCTCTCAGCAGTTTGTCCATTTAGGATACCTCCATGAGCTGTGTGCCAGTGTGGGCAGAGGGGAAGGATGACTCCAAGTCTTGCACATGTAAGACATGTCTATTCATACAGCCCTACATATTGCTTGCCTGCTTCAAAGCAAAATGCCACTATTGCTCAAGCTCTGCCTGTGATCTGCAGTTACCACAGATCCCTTCTGAGTGAGCAGGTCATGCACAGTGATTAAGGGTGGGGATGTGCAGTCCGTGCTGTGTGAGGTGTTATGGGGATGGCTGTAATTTATGTCAATTTGTTGTTTGTGTATTGACCTCATCCCTTCATCTAACAGTACTGTAGACAGCACAGGTGAAGAGTGAGAGACAGCTGCTCCATCTGAGAGCCAGCAGGTTAATGTGCAAGTGGGGTAAGGGTCTTGAGAAGTTTTCAGTGGTCCTGTTCCCTCTCCCTTTGCAGCTTTTCTGGGTGCCTGCTGGGATGTGGGTGCTCAGGAGCCCAGGCAGTCTCTTGAGTAGCACTGCAGCCCTATGCCTGCCAATACTGTGCTTTTCTGTTGCTGTTGAAAGGTGAGGATGGAGTGAATCTTCAAGTGTCTTTTAATCACAGCGTGCTTTACAGCTGCCAAGACACTGCTCCATTTGCCACTAAAGCAGAGCCAGCTGGGGCAGCTACCAGTGCAGAGCAGCACTGTGTGTCCAGTTTGGGTGGTAACTGGAGAAACTTAGAGGGAAAATCAGTATAAACAACATAATTGATATCATATGTCTCTAATAAATCAGCCAGTGGTTATGTGTTCCCTGGGCTTCTTTGCAGAGTGGAGTGGAAATGTTTGAGGGCTGGAAGGTCTGTTGGGAACTTTCTGTTCTTTGTGGAGAGTTCTCAGAAATCTCAGTCTGACTTTTGCTGTTGCTCAGAACGGGGATGGCAGGGAAGGACTTTGGCATGTGCAGAGTGATGTTAATGCAGGTTTTCTGTGTGAATCATAGGATTGCAGAATGGTTTGGTTGGGAGAGACCTTACAAAGATCATTTGGTTCCAACCTCCCTGCCCTGGGCAGGGAAATCAAGAACAGTTTTCATATTTACTGTTGCCTTGGAAAACTGAAATGTTTATGACTCAGTCCTTGGGCAAGAGGGCAGGAGGGTTTTTTCCATTCTTGGATGTGGTCTCTTGTGCATCCAACAGTGATGTTTTTCTTCTCCTCTGCTTGCCCTTTCCCTGCTTCATCCCTTCCATTGCAGTTCCTGTGAGCTGAGCCTCGTGTGCAGTGCAGTCATCCTCACTTTGAATCAGCCCAGCCATGCCCCTGGAGTGGCAAGAGAATGTCACTTTGCTGCACATCATGGGAGCCATAAGCAGCCACCATCCTCGAGCAGTGCGTGCTCTGTACACAGTGAACCATTTCAGGGCTGCAGATTCAGCTCAGCCCTGCAGCTTTTCATCTGCTTAGTTGGAAGTACATAATTTTTATTTGAGGTCAGAATGCAGCAGAGCTGTGGGTGCCAAGTTCACTGGCCTCAGTGTATTATGTTATGTGGCAATTTAAGGCTTTCCTCATGGCAGTGGGGAACTATTAAGATATTGTGAAACTAGTTATTTAGGTAAATGGTGCTTTAAGGGCAGCATTGATCCTGTTTTGAAAACTAATTTTAATAGGAGTGAAGCCAATAACACCTTAATATCCACTGTTACCATGGCTGCTCAAAGGGACTGTTTGCCAGATTAAAAGGCTTTTTTTTTTTTTTTTTTTTTTTTTTTTTTTTTTTTTTTTTTTTTTTTTTTTATATTACTCTTTGTGCTTCTTTTGCCAAGGCTTTAACTGGTGAGAGTTTATATTCCCAGCCAGTGTAGCATCAATATCTGAGTGAGTGCTTGAAGAAACAGCTTCACTCTTAGAGCTGAGCTCCTACTTAAAACACCCTGAAACCTCAGTCTAGACTAGTTATGTCCAGGCTTTGCTTGATTTCAAGATTTTCTGTGCAGCATTATGAGCCTGTTTTATCAGATGGAAGCAGAGCCTTCAGAAATTATTCAGGAGCTGTTTGTGTTCTGGTTTCCCTCTGCCTAGAAACATTCAGCTATTTTTTTGTGCTCTTGCTTGAGCAATACTAAGTATTAGAAGTAGAAGAAGGGCACTGAGAGTTGGGTTGTAGGGTCATTTCTCCCTTTCACACAGAATTCCAAGTGATTCACATCTCCCTGTTACCCCAGCCTCCTTTGGGTACAAACACACTGAAATCCTGGGCTGGAAGGGGCTGGAGACAGACAGCTGGTTGTGGGCAGGGTTTGGTTTTCCCATAGATGCCTCAGTAGTGTGGAGGTATGTGGAACTGAGCCCAGCCCTGTGCAGAGCTGTGCCAGCACTAGCCCTGTCTGGGAGTTGTGACTTTTTATGGAGCTTGTGAGGGCCTCTGTTCCTGAGCAGTGAAGCATCAATTGCCTGCACTGGGAAGGATTTGGCCTCAGTGCTGGAAGCTGGGAATTCAGATGGTGATTGGGATGGAGGAGCCCCTTTTCCCAGTATGGTTTTTCTAGAAGTGGTTGCAGGTGGCCAGCAGAGAGGGGGAGCAGGACACACCACTGTCCTATCCTGTCTAATTGCTCCAGGACATTTGCTAGTATTAATAACCTGAAATGAATCTCTCAAGTGCTTGTCCTGCCTCCCTTTAATCCATGTGTAATTCTTCCATTCATAGTACCCTTTGAGAGCTGAGAGGCAGTAAGCAGACTAGAGGAATATAACATGAATGTTGAAAGAGGAACTACTGCTCTGAAGGGAAGTTTTTAGTGGAGATCAGCCTCAAAATGGAAGCTGTTCAATGCATGAAACAATGCTCTGTGCACTGAAAGGTAAGACTTCAATAGTGGTTATTTCCTAAAGTCACACAGCTAAGGAAGCATCATCAGAAGCTGTTCAGTGTTATTCAGCAGGAAAAGCTGGGATTATTCCTTAAGGAACAGTACAAATGGGAACTGGATAGCTCAAAATTGCATGGTTGTGTGCCTGAGAAATGAGCAAAAAGTTCACCACTGAGTCTGGAAGTTCACTGGGGGAAAGTGACAGTGGGGGGAAAACTCAGGATCTCAGAGTGGTGTGCAAGATAACTGTGAACATCTAACATGATGCAGCCATGGAAAAGATACCTGTCATCCAATGTGGCACATTGGACAAAGCATTTCTGGCAGAGATGGTGAAATTTTACCATATTCAGGCATGGGAGACCTTGCTTGGAAGACTGTGAACATTTCCAGTCACTCTCTGAAGGCTGTGTGCAAACTGGGTCATGTCCAGTGAAGAAATATGGGTATGATCAAAGAAATAGAAAGCCTACCTAATGTGAAGTGATTAGAGAACTCAATTGATATGACTTTAAACACAGGCTGGATAAATGCTGACGTTAAAGCTCATTTTTGGAACATGAGTGAATAGGAGTGAGCTGTGCATGGATAAAGATAAGCTGGAAATTCAGAGAATGTTCTTAAACATCAGAGGACTGAACTCGGGGAATTAATTCTGTTAAAAGACAGTTAGCAAGCAACAAGAAATGTCCAACTTTTTTGAAAAAACAGGAACAACTTTCTCCTCTGAAGCCATTTCCTCATTTGGAGGTGTGGTTCCTGCCTTGGGTTGCTAGCCCTGAAGAAGTTAGTACTGCTGTTGTGGGCAGTGGGCAGGGCTCACTGGGACACAGAGTTATCTTGGTGGGCTCGTGAATTTGGATTGTCTTTGACTGGCAAAACCTCACAGCTTCCTGTGTCTCTGTCCTCAGTTCCCCTTGGAAAGAGGCTCAGTGTGGATCGGCTAGTGACCCCCCAGGGAAATGTGAGGGCTAAGGGCAGGCATTTCCACTGTGCTAACATATGTTTTTATCAGTCTGCCTGGATTTTTGACCCCTCGTTCAAAAGCTCCTGTGTGCTCCCACTGAACAGAGAAGATGTTGGCATATGTCATTCACAATTGGCCTGTATTGATCTCTGTGTGTCAGAGATTAGGTGTTTCACCTTGTAGGAATGGGGTATTATTTTAGTTTTCCTTTGTTTGAATTTTTATAAAGTTTCATCATTGGCTTTTGTGTTGGCTCCTGTTTTCTGGTTACCCCTTGCTCCAGTTGAGCAGACCCATGCTCTTAGTTCAACTCTGACCAACATCCCTCTCTCTGGCATTTCCCAAACAGCCTGGATGGTTTTGGTGCTGGGTAGGGTTGCCATGGGATTTAGATTTCTGCCACAAACAATGGGTAAGCAGGGCAGGAAGACACTGAGCTGTTTTGGCCTTGTTCCCTGAGCACATAAGAAAGAATGAAGATGTCCTGTGGCCATGCTATGTGGTCAAAATGTGTATCCTAGGCATGTTCCTGCTGTTGAACCTGCAGATAGCTAGGCACAGGTTTTCTGCTGTGATGGAGAGCTTGCTGTTGCTTGTACCACCTTCTGTTTGCTTGAGAGAGGTGGACACACTGAAGGTAATGAGGGATTGATCAAAATGCCACCCCTGAGGAGAAGGTGGAAGACAGCTCCCTTTGCTGGGGTACAGCTGTGAGCTGGAGGCAGCAGCTGGGGCAGTTTTGAGGGTGGTCAGATTGTGTCCCACCCCTGATGGTGAGGAGTGATTAAAGACCTGTTCTAGCGTAGTGCTTGATGTTGGAGCTACAGCCCAGACTGCTGACTGGAATCTGGGGCTGAGCTGTTTCCAGCTCATGCATCACTGGAGCAGCTTTACAGCAAAGAGGTGGGAGGCTGGGTCAGCTGCTGGGTGATTTTACTGCCCAGTTGCAGCAAAATTGAATGGTTTCTTCTTTTTCTTCTTGTGGGTGTGTGATGACCTTAGCAGCCAATTCTTGTGTGGTATGTGAAGGAAGAAGCCCGAGTCCAAGAGCGAAATGTGTTGGTCTTTCTAACACCCAGTTGATCTATTTGTGACCTAGCTGTTGTCAGCAAGAGCTCCAGGTACATGTACAGCTCATGTCCAGTGTGAGTGCAGCACCTCTGGCTCCCTCAAAGTGGTAAGCTTTGCTGCAGCCCAGGACTGGGAGGAGGATGTGCCTCCTTACTGGAATTCAGTGGTGGGAGATTGTGTTGTGCATTCAGTTCTGACAGCCCTGGAACAAGGGGTAAAGAGGTGAGATGGCAAAAATCCTGCCCATCACCTGGGATGCTTGTGGATAGTGAGGCTGACATTGCTTGGTAAGGAATTTTCTTCTGCCAAGCTACCTGCACCACAGAGTGCAGGAGTCTGTGGGAAGCACCTTCCCTCACTGCCCAGGTGAAGCAAGGTGGGGAACCCTTCCTACTGTAGGGAGAGGCATGTCACACCTCCATCTCTCTCACCTTCCTTCTCCAAGGAATACCATCACCAGCCTGCAGAATTTCTGCTCCCTCCTTGCATGACACTGTGGAGTCAGCCGTGCTCCCCTTTTTGCACTGACTCATCTCTGTGATCAAATAGAAGTCATCTCCTAGAAGACAGTCTGCGAGAAAGAGCTTTGTTCTTCCTTATTAGCTCCTGAGATCTCCTGCTGCCTGCAGAGCTTTGGGACAGGCCGTCAGCTCCTCGCGCTGTTGCTGAGCGAGGCAGATCAGGGAGGGAGATGCTGCAGAGGGGTGTGTGCTGCAGACGGTTGAGGCCATGTGAGTTTGAGATCTGGGGAACATGCAGGATGTACTTTGTGGGAGGAGGGTAAAGACATTTATGTTGGAAACAGACATGTGCATAGGAGTGTTTCTTTGGGAATCCCTTGTCTGCTTCATTGCTC